>NW_009705221.1:28677-33871 GCF_000703405.1 Apaloderma vittatum
CGTTCCTGAGGGCCACGTCCTGAGGCAGCCCCCTGGGGACACCCACGCCGGCTGGCTCGGTACAGGATCGTATCATTCACCTCCTTGGAAATGCTGCAAAGCTCTCATTTGGGGAAGAAGCAATAGGTTCCTCCTTCATGGCAGGGGTTTAGGGGCGGGTGATGGTGGCCCCGCAGACCCGGGGTCACCACGCAGGACGTCAGGGGTGCTGCCCTGCCAAAACTGACCTGGAGGCTTGTTCCTGACCTGGCTTGGATTTGAGCTGGTGACCGAGAGGTGAACTGCTCTATATCCCATTTCCAGTCTCCCACTGAGTTGATTTTCCAGTGTGGCAGATCAAAGGCTGCTGCGAAGGAGCAAATCTATCAAAGGCTCAGCACCCTAAGATAGATCCAGCTTGCTTTTATGTTTACTTTTAACAAGCATACTCCTTCCTATTGTTCAGCAATTGCTTCAAAATGGATAATTATCAGATTTCCCTATTAATGGGAAAAAAATCAGGCCATCGTAAATCTTAAAACGTGCTACTACCCGCACGCTGCACGTATCACATTAGAGAGGAAAACAATCTGCTATTAGAGAGTGACCACGTCTCGGCCCAGCAGACGGTTTTCATTTCAGGAGAAGACCCCCTCTGTTTCCCCGCGATGCCACCAACCCTGCCCTTCCCACCACTGCCCTGGAAGCATTTGCAAAACCCTGATTCAAACGAGGAGAACCCACACGCCTGAAACAGTGAACACCAGCTCACGGCTGCGGCTGCCTCGCTTTTCTAGATGCCGTGAGCTCAGCTCACTTCACCCGCAGTTTTTTCAGTCAAAACTACACTCGCTTTAGCAGAGCTGTTCCTGAATTTCACCCGATTAACTGAAAAAGTCTTCTCTGGCTTGCCTGATCACAGCCATAAGCCATCAGAAATGCCTGGAAATCTGCCATGTAATAGGGATTCACTGATGGCACTTTGTATCCCCTAGTGCGTTTGGAAGAAGTGAAAAAGTGAGATTCCAGCCCTCTCTCCCCAAAATGTGTTGGAATCAACCGTAGCCTCGAGGACTAACCTGAGTTTTGCTACAGATTATCAGAGGGTTTGGGTAAATTGCTGGATCCACCTCATTTCTCACACCCCATGTGAGCTGGGATATTCGTGGCCTTTTTGCTGGGATGTTGCTTGAATTATCTGGTATTTGGGAAGCTCTTAAATCCTTGCCATTTCCATGTGACAATGCTTTTAGATTAGAACTACAGTAATTCAGAGCTGAGCACATTTTGTTTCGGTTTTCTTACAACTATATGAATTCCCTATGACAAGCAACAGGAGAAATACGATTCACCATATTTACGTGACCATTTCCAAAACAGTTCTTACTTTCCTCTGAGCAACGGGAAAAACGTTAAAGGCGAGACTGTTTTACCCAGCTGACTTAACAAGGTTGTTTTACTCCACATTTTCTGTTTTCAGTAAGTATCTCGGGACAAAAACATCCCCTGCAGCATATACACGCAAAGGACAAAAAAGCATTAAATCCTAAGGGCGGAGGGGGGACAGGGGGGAAGAGATAAATAGTTTACTTCCATTATCTTTACCATATGTTCCATTCCAACTGGATACACATAAACAGCATGTAATCTTCAAGCTCAGCTTTAGACTCTTTGAAGTGACCTCACCATACTACTGATTTATTTCAAACTAACCTTTCTCTTTGAACCCTGGGTCAAGGTTAATTCTATAATAAAACATACCTTATCCAGCTGGCTTCTCCAATCCTGCTAGCCAGTAACGAACCCCTCAGTCATAAGCATTTGTTTCACTGAGTGTAGTATTGTATTTCTATTTTCCCTTCGCTGTATTAATTTCCTCCACAGACCCTAGTTAAGGGGGAAAAAAATCTCCTTTCCGGTCCGCGAGATCAATTTTAAATACACTGGAATTAAATGAAGACATTTAAGCCACATTTCTCTGCTCAAATGCACCCACCAACACCAGAAACTATTTTTATTACAGCCTATGATAAATAATCAGATCTTCGGTTTCATATGAAGCTGCACAGCTATGTTATTCAAACTCCTCAGCTGGCAATGACCCTGTCAGAACCTTTTACAAAACCAGCTTTGCACTGAATCAAACCGCCAAGGATAGCTTTCCTACCTAGGAAAATGGAACTGGAAAAGGGAAATACATTCGAAGGGTGCTTCTTGAAAAAAAAAAATAAATAAAGACAGCTCTTTGCAAGTGCACCCAGCCAGTCTTGCCTGCCTGTAGGTATGGAAGCGTAGAAGAACTCCAAAAAATGCACAAGCTACCTCAGCGGTGCGGGACGCAGTCGCTAAGGGACACTGAAGCACACACCACGTTGTTCATCGGGTTGTTTTGAAGAGGACTGGAACGCTGCTTTTGAATCTCAGCCTCCAGCCCACGGCACAGACCTGCAGCACTTAATTAAAAAGCAGCGACGCACAAGCTAAACCAGCAGCTGTTACGTATTTCTTCTCCAAAGCCGACGCGGCGCCTCTTAGAGCTGTCGGGAGAGGCACGAGATCTTCTGGCTTTGGGGGCTTCCACAAGGCACAGGCTGGAAGACCTTATCTGCCATAGCTAACGCCAGGGGGGGTGTTGTGCTTCCTCTCAAAAAAATTCTGACTTTATTCTGCTTTATTCTTATACATTTTGCAGGCCTGAGGCTACAGCGGGTTGATGTGGGGCACCAGCAGCGCTCGAAGGTGCGTCTCCCTTAAAACCAGCGCTGAGAGCTTTCAGTGCTTCTTCTCTGGCTTAGTGGCCACTTTGTACAACAAGGTTTTAGTCCCGTGTTAGATGAGTTTGACGAGACAGCACTCTCGGTCAGCATCAATACAGCAAACTTGTTATCTCATCAATACCTGTCACTGCCTAACTCAGCCGAGCTTGCCGTTAATGGAAGCGCCGTCCATTTGAAATCCCAAAGGCAGGCATCAGTTTTGGATCAATACTCTCAGAATCTCCGTTAACTGTTGTGATGCCAGGGATGGTTTAGATCAATTTCGGGTTCATCGTGCCAGGGCAAGCCCACAAAAGGCCTTCGCTTCACTTTGACGGGCTTTCTTACGGTGACAGAAGAGCAGCGACACGGTGAGCTCAGCATCTCCAGAATTAACGCGGTTCTGAGGGAAAACCTTCCAGCTCTCCCATCCCATTTCGCCAAGCTGCGCTCCTCTTCTAGCTTCTCCAGCTGTGAAATAAAAGATACAGCATATTGCCGCTCAGATCAAAATCCTGAACGGGAGAACCACAAGCCTTTGGATACACGAAGTGTCTTTGCCCATCCCAGGGATATCAGGAGCAGGTGCTCAAAAGGGGTCCAACAGAGCAACGTAAAACCCCACCCAAATGCACTGAAAGAGACATCTCTACCGTTTTCTACCACTGTTCTTGAACAGGCGCCGAAAATTATTACATCTAAAGATTTGTTAGTGAATGAAATCAGCCAGTTGGGCAGCCAACAACTGATTTTCAAAGGGATCGCATAGAACCATTTAATACAGCACAGGATAATAAACATGTCGCGAGCTGAATCACTGAATGATGTCGCTAACAGCCTGTCAGATATCAGATATTTACAGCAGAATAAGGCACCACATCAGATAAAGTAAAATACATCCTCTCAAGAATGCAGAAATATGGAAAGGAATCCCTCCGACTGCATTTGAAGTCTGGGTAATTTCCGTAACTCCTGAGAAAAAGCTTTGTGTGGCACCAAGCCTCTTCCTAAAAGTCATGCGTCCACACTGCTGGGAAGTCGGAGACCCTCTGGACTGGTCTGAGAAAGCCAACAGCACAAAATACAGCAAAGACTTGGAAATGTGCCAGCTGTGACACCCAGACAAACCTCTGTCAGCATGAGGAGTTCTGCGAAGAACAGACAAAATCTTGATTTCAAGGTTTTGTCCAAAACCTGCACAATGCTAATCCATTGCCAATATTTCAAGAAGGAAAAAATAGCAGGGACCTCACAGGCTGGATAATATTTTAAAGATAAAAACATGTATAAATATCTAGTAAACTGTGTAGCCTAAACCACTGGTACCTTTACAATCATTTTGTCTACAGGTTGCTATTAAATATGTCAGACCCAAGCCAGTATCTGTGCTGTCCGAGAATTGATGGCTTCATATCGCAGGCTTGTTCATGCAGCTCTTATTGAAAGATGCATTTTTGATAAAACGGTGAAACGCAAGTAAACAAACCTACAACTCAATCTGATTTATGTACGCCGTTGTGAAACCATTCTCAATTTAATGTAACCGTGCACGGTCTATGATCTATCTGTCTCCATCCAGAATTATGAAACCTCCTTATACTCCCAAGCCAAGCGGGTGAGTAAGAAAATAAACTCTGCACTTGGGAATGAAGTTCACATTTTGTTTGCTTTGATGCCGGTTTGCCCTTAGTGTTTAATACAGCTGGTGTTTCTGCTCACTGGGAGTAAGGCTGCGGCTCCAGCAATCTCTGGAGATCCAGCTGCAAGACAAGAGCCCAGTAACCAGTATTCACAAGTGACCTGAATATTTTTCTGCGCATCTGCAGTAGTCTACACGTGCAGTGCCGGTATTGGTGACTCCACACGTATCTGCAGTGTCCCTCCCAAATGAAGAAACCAAGAAAGGTTTTAAAAGAGATCTGTGACTATACATTTCTAAAATTGGTCAGTCTAACTCGCACTCCGGCGACTAACAGAGTTTGGGCTGAGAACTCCACCCTGCCAATGGTGACTTCTTTTTAAAAGTCATCTGGTAACCAGAGAGATGTTTTAGAGAGCCAGTATTTTAGAGAGGAATATTGAGCCCCAGCATCGGGCAATGTAGTGAACACAACCTGATGGCAAGATGTTCAATTAGAAATTGAAATTCCCTTAATACTGCAACACCAGCCCACGGGAGATCACTCAAAGAAATCTGGATTCATTCTTTGAGGATACAAGCTTCGATGATAGAGGGAACTGCTAAGGAATAACAGCATCTATATGCTTTTGACTTACTACCCTGCAAGTCTGTTAAAATTACGAGTTATGTACACCTGAATTTCACACACAAAGCAGTCTCCCTGGACGACCGTTCTGGCTGGTTAGGATTGCCGTTCCACATGAATACGATGCTCCGCTGGGTGTTCGCATGAGCCCGGGTCCCTGCAGAAGAAGACGAAGGCTGGGGACCCCCCTGA
>NW_009705222.1:0-390 GCF_000703405.1 Apaloderma vittatum
CCCTCATACTTTCTGCTCAATGTCAGTGTAATATAGCTGCCGTAATTTTACCGAGTGACAAGAAACGTGCCTGAACCCGCTGACCGTACTGGGCAGAGGAGTCAGGGCAGGCGTCCTTCCTCCAGGGCTGCAACCACAAAACCACCGCTCTTTAATCACCACATAGACGGTGCCGTGAAAGTAGTTAAGGTCACTTTTGTTGACATTTGTATTCATTCTGATTTTTTTTAATTATTTAAGCCACTTCTTTTTTTTTCCCCCACCTCAACAGCAGACATATTTTACTTCATATCCTCCACAGAAAAGCCATGTCTGCAGTTGCAGCCTTTCCATCAGGGGCTGTGGATGGCAGGCAAGCCGACACTGGAGACACTGGACGAGGACCTGCCA
>NW_009705222.1:421-37490 GCF_000703405.1 Apaloderma vittatum
GGGCCCCTGCCATTCAGAGGCCATGGGCGAGGAGGTGACAGGCCTCCCTCCCATCGTCTTCCCCTCTCCCTTACCCATTTGTTCAAACTTTGTAATTCCTTCAGACATGGTTGGAAGAGGGCTGTAGACCCACCTGGGGTGCAGAACGTGCTGCTGCTGTCAGCAGAAGCGCAGGGAGGGAGATGACACGTATCTGACATGGGCTCTGAGTGACACCAGGGGCAAAACTGCTGGCCTGAACCACTGGAGGGTACAACCAGGGACTCGGTAAAGTCAGTGTCTTGAGCGCAATAATCCAGCCAGAGGACAGTGTGTATTACTATCTGAAGAGACATCACTGGCAGTCACATGGTATATTTACTTATCTACCATTCTTTGAAAATCAAATCTTATTTTTGTTCATCTGTCTCACTACCTGGCTGCCAGAAAATGCCAGTGGCATGTAAAATTAAAATGTTACCTTCGGACATTTATTAAATACAGAATTATCAAAAATGCATGATTTGAACTTTATAAGCAAGAAAAAAGTACCAATTTACAGGCAAAATATAACTTTCCTGTGGAGACTTTATCTGCCACATTTACAATAATATATCACACTTAAAGCAGCAAATTATGCTGATAAATTTAAATCATATATAATGTGAGTCCATAGACACTACAAATACATAAAGCAATAACAGCAAATGTGTGTGAGCCCATAAAGATGAGAAAAATACAAGATTTGAGCAGTAAAATGAGTAAAATGGAAATCTATGGACCAACAGATGTAATAAAATACAAGGAGAGTATTGCATCCTTTTCAGAAATGATCAGGTAAAGGAAAAAAGTTTGGATAATAAATAAGGTTTGTGAATAAAAAGCTCAAATTAAAATTACCGCTTTTCATGGAATCTTATTTCTTCCCTTGCCAAATTATGCTGTTGACTGATTATTTAAATCTTTTTAATTATTACAATGCTGCAGGTTCCTATCAGAGGTGCATTATTTGTTATTCAGCAGTTATTTGTCTCCTGTTAAGAAGAAACAACTATGCAGTGAAGAAAAGATAGCCAGTCACACACCATAAAAAATGGGCAATAAAAATCTCACAGGCACGTTTTAGGCAACAAGTACTGAAAATTTCCATCCTAATCTGTTCATAAATACTTAGGAGAAGCCAACACAAACATGAATGAAAATGCTTTGTGATTTATTTGTAAACCAAAGAGAGCCAACACTCCTATGGTGAAATCCTGGCCCTATTAAAAATCTTCAGGAATTTTGCCAGTTACATCAGCAGTTCAAGGGTTTCACCCCTGAAATCTCATTTTCATTGATATGATTTAGACAGCTGGCTACAGCCATGTTTCTCTTTTCATTAAGACACGTTCTCAGTGTCTTACACTGACAGTTGATGCCACCATGCTCTCCAAGGGGCTATTCATGAGGCCAAATACCATCTAAGAAGTGCAAATGAAAGAATATGAACAGAAGTACTTATGATTTTTTCCATCATCTCAGACATATATTTAAGGAATAGTCTCTGCATCAGAGGGTCATTCAGAATGAAGCAAGCTAAGGAAATGTCTCTCTTTTTTAGCCTGGAAAGAGGCTTATGCAAAATTCTGCTGAAATCTATCAGCCCTTCTCTTCACAGTAACTTTTGGGCCTACTGCATAAATTTAGGAAAATTGAACAAAGCGATAGGGGAATCAAAGATAATAAGTTCCAGCAAGTTTCATGAAAATGGGTAGAGACAGAGTAAGGTGCCATTAGTTCCACCACTTACCCTGCACTCGCACCTTCGGAGATGTCAAGGAGTGCATACAAGTGACTACACTTGAAACATAAATCTGAACAAAGCCAATTGCCATTAATATTGATTCTCATTGAAACGGTTCCTATTTATTACCTGAGCTTTTGTGAGCTAGGTAGATAGATTCATTCTAAATATTTTAGGCCATAATGTATTTCCTCTCAATCTAGATTTTTATGAATACTGTACTCATTTATGCAAAAGAAAATTAGAAATTCTCCTGTCTAGACACTGTGCTCCCGTGTTATTAAAATGTATTTCTCAGTAAAGGCATATTCAGAGTTTCGAGGAAGTTAGCCGTTAAGAAGACCAAGAGTTCTGTTTGGTTTTACAATAAATTTATTGGATTAGTATTCATAATATTCTTATCTAACACTATTTCATTTTTTATAAAGTTACTAGCTCTTACCACATACTCATATAAACACCTCTAAAATTTAATACTTCTGGAGAACTTCTTTCAGATGTTGCAGGTATCGAGCCAGTTTGTGGTGGACACCAGCCGGCCAGGGAGCTACAACTCTGTCATTCCCTGAACAGTCAGTTCCTTTCTTGCCAAATCCATATGTATATGGATAAAACCAAAGGTATTAGAAGGAAAAATGACACAGCATCGATCTGGGGAAAACAAAACCACAATAAATCAAATTAGTGTTTATCTGATTGGAAAACATAGCCTTGCAGAACAGTAGGCATCAGACCAGTGATTCGATTTTCTTGCCCAGCTGTAAGCATGAGAAAACTGAAGCCATGCTGGGTCAGACCAAGAACCCATCTAGCTACTCCCATCAGTGGCAGTAAACAGATGCCTACAGGAGTATGAGAACTTCTCATTTTGCGTCATTTTCTGTTCTTCATCTAATCACTGTGAGCTTTTCATTTGCTTTCCTAATATTGCATACCAAGCTATCTGTCATAATTCTAAGATTTTGCTTCAGAATAGAAACTATCATCTCAAAGACCATCTTTTTGTAAGTTGCTTGCCCTTTATTCTTTCCAAGTTTCTATCACTTTATGTTTATCTACACTGAAAGAGATTTCTCCAGGTTGTACCTTTCCAATACATGTGACTCAGCTTTTTTTTTGGTACTCAGTACCTAGCATGCATACAGATAGATTCTCATATGTCTTTTATCATAAAATGATGTCTGTTCATGTAGAAGTACCTTGATTTCGTCTCAGAACAATTTCTAGCTGCCACAAGCTCTAATCATAAAACCATTGATGAACTACCCTCTCTCAGCAGGCTGCTACTCCTGGTTGCTGTCTCTAGCTGCAGTATTGCCTCTAACCATGATGCTGTTGCCTCTAGCTAGCAAGTCACCCCTGTCCCGATTCCCCTCACTGTGCTATTTTTACTCACCACAGTATCACTTGCATGACGATTTAATTTTGTTCTAAGGTATTAACACCCACTGATTTCAGCTCTGCATAGGTTCATTAAAGAGAGCCTTTAACTATAATTCACTCACTTATGGAACTGTCCTTCGTGACTTCAACAAAGATGCAGCATCATTTCATCTCTTGCCATTGTGGTAGGCACTGGTTGTGATGGTCTCTCAGCTCTCATGATTTCCATTCTCTGAGTGATGACTAAAGGAGAATCATCTAAGCAGCTAATTGGGTTTTATTAGTGATTCATCATGCAGCTTCACTGAAGAGCCTCCATCTCTCACAAATATTATCAGCTATCATTATACCTTCGATCTCAGTCTTAGAGAGGCCCCTTCAGCAATGAGTTACTTTTTCCTAGAAAACAAAAAGCCTCTCCTTAGCCTGATAATGTCTACACTTCATTTCCCAGAAGACTAAAATAAGGACTTTTACTATAGTAAATCATTCACTCAGGACAAACTAAACACAACACTGTTGATCTTTACTTGTAGTGGAAGGATATAACACTTCATCATGAAGCATGCACCAGTTTTAATCAATACAATCAAATGGCTGCACTGGCATACTTTGCTGTAGCTTTCTAAATGAGGTATGTTTATTTCAGTTTATCAAGGAATGTCAGCAGAAAACTCTTTTATCTCAAATCCGCCTTCTGACATCTCTGCTTGTAAGACTTTTCCTAAAAATATGTCCCAATGGCTCTACTTAGGAAGTGTTTATAATCTACACAATGAGCAACTGTATATAGAGATTATGCATACTCTCTGTTACAAATATTATATTCACAACTATCCCTCATGAGCACCAAAAACTACATCTGGCCAGTTGTCCTAATGTGTGAAAAAGTTGTTTCTTACACACACTCACAAAACCTCCCATATTTCTGTCAGAATTGTGCCAACAATTAAGTAACAAAGAGCTGGTATATATGCACATGTGTAATGAATATACATACGTGCATGCTGTATTTTAGTAAATTACTGGCATGTGTTATTGTGCACTGTGACTCATGAATCATGAATCCAATCCAATCACAGCTTATCATTTCCCATTAAATTAGTGCTTTCCATATGGCATCTCCAACGCAAAACCTACAACCTACTTATTGTGGTTAAAAAAATCTTACATCAAGAACACACTGTTCTGCGATTTGAAAAAAAAATGTTTTAAATCAAATTATTCTACTACATCTAATACTGTTTCGAGATTTAAGCAACTTCTTTTTTGGCATTTTATTTTTAGTATATATCTATTACAAGTTACCATGTTATTTCTTTGCACTGCTGGACTAGCATAAAAAAGAAACCATTATCACAAACTGGAGAAGAGTCTTATAGTACCTACAAAGAAACTATTAAATCAAACCATCTTTGTCCTTTTGTTACACCTGTATTAATACATGCAGGAATATCCTAACAAGTGCAGGGCTTTTTTTGGATGCACACAGTGAAGATTTTATTAACTTAATTCGGAAACTCATGTGTGAAATCTTGCCCCTAGGTACGTACTGGAAATCAGCTATCTACGCAGCACTTTTTTTAGGAGGTGCATTGTAAGTGGTTCATAATTATACTTCTTCAGAAATAGTAATACTAACATATGCAAAATGTGTTTTATACCAATGTGGTTTTATTTCTGAAAAAATCTGTGAACGCTTTTACAAAAAATAATATTGAATTAGTTTCCGATGTCATTAGAGTTTGGGTTTTTTTCTATACATCACGTTCTACAGATTTTACCTGAGTAAAGTCTGTATAGAAACAATCCAAGTTCTGACCAAACAAATTCATTATCTTTGCAGAATTTGGACGTATATTCCAGGACTTCTGATCTGACCAAATTCCACCAAAGAATAAGGTTAGACTATTATTACCATTTTTAATGAAGTAGGTTTAGAGCTTGCTACTGTAAATAAGACTGGTTCTGAACATTTTTCGTTGGTAAGCTGGAGCATACAAGACTTCCATTGTTCCTGAAAGCCCTTTATAGCTCTACTACGTCTGCAGCTGGTCTCCAAAGTGTTTGTGGACTAAGCTGAATAGGGTTTTTTTCTTAATGTGCTCACATTTCTCTGCCTGTTTCATTTTTGTAACTGGACAGATAGCCAAAATGACCTGGACATCCAGGGCAAGAGTTGTTTCAAATCCAACCACTTATCTGTGGTTCATGTAGTTCTTATTTTATTACTTCATTACCATTTCAGTCTTTGGTGCTGGCATTTTTCCCATGCAAGTGACATTCACACTATATAATTGAGCTTTATTCATGGAACTGTGAAACAGACGGAAAGTATTCCAAAATGTGGAAAATGAAAAAAAAACCCACCAGAAATCCTAAAAACAAACAACTTCACCGTGACATTTTCTTTGCTTGTTGGCACTGGCTTGCTGGCAGAGAAGCACTGAATAAAATGTAAATCCATACGTAATGAAGAGTTATATCAGTCAGGGCTAATAATAGAATAAGGAGTTACATAAATCAATATAGATAATAGAATCTATTTTTGAATAGTATGATGATCTCTTTGCAAGACATATATATGTAATTCTTTTTATATAAGCAGCCAATAAATACATTACAAGACTCAACTGGTGTTTGTCATTATCTTCAACAGGCTACGGAAAAACCCAAATAATGTATATACTTAAATGAAAAGTGGCCACCAGCCATTTTATGCTTTCTAGTTCTTAGCATCCCTTTCAGCAAGGTTGTCTTGATAATTCTACCCTGAAGTTTGCCTCAAAGACCCCTGAGATATTATTTCCACTAAAGATCTTCTGCATAAAACTGGCTCGTAATGAATATTTACTTTAGCAAAGACAGTTTCAATGGCCAGTGGTTTAAAATCATTGTAGGAGCCAAGACAATTTAGCAGGAAGTCCAGGAATCAAACCAGTAGTAGAAGAACTTTTCTTCTCTGTATTGGTCCCTCAGCTTTCCCTGTTTTAGGGAGATTGTTTTTTTCCATCAATGCTGCTTGACATGTCAGTGTATGAATAGCAAAACAGCATTCAGTTTCTTTTTTTGCTGCATTGTGGCCTTGCAAAACTGTTTCTGATTTTCTGCTCAGTGTCTCCTGAATGTCTCCTTTGACATTACTGTGTTTGGATTTTTCTTTCCTTTTGTCTATTTGTCTTGTGTAAAATTGCATTTTCCCCATATGAATTTTAACATTCTACTTCTACTTTCCCCATTTTCATGTGCCTGATTCCCTTTAGATGTTTTTTCAGTTTTCATTACATTTCTTTCAAAATAAAATTATTATTAACTGTTTTGATAAATTATTTAATTCTCTTAAATTTTAAATATAAATACATTCAATAATGTATTTATGACCTTTAGTGTAACAGTGTTTAAATTCTTCTTCTGAGACAACACAGCATTAGGATGATTTCTGCAATCACTAACATTTAAGGTAGACTATTTAAATAGGAAAAATAAAACTAGCTAGGAAAGAGGAAACATAAACATGAAGCAATTCCATGCAAAGCAGTGTTAAGCTGGAATAAATGTCAAGATATTGAAGTCATAACACTGGTAACAATGCCTCTGTATTAGGGACACAGAAAATCCCATTTCTATCGCATATGTGTTCTAGGAGGATGCCTTTCCCATAAAGCTACAGAACATTCATTTAAGTTAGCGTTTGATCTGAAAAAAATCACAGCTCAGATCTACTGTCTCTATTTGAAGGCAGAGTTTGAATTCTGTTATTAATTAGGGTATCCTAATCAGTAAGATACAGAATATAGTCAAGTTTCCTCACTCCCTTGTGAAAAATATTTGGTTACTCACCAACTCAGGAAGTGAAAATGAAACAATTCTGCCGTGGCGTCTCTCAGTCCCTAATGCATGCACCATAGGGTTTCTCTTCAGACAAAATCAGGACGTTGTCAGAAGGATACTGACACAGCAGTGATGTGCTACCCCTTGAAATCATGGACTTCAGCCTTTCTAACAGAAAAAAAGAACAAGCCTGACTATACTACATCCTTGATGGATGTTTAGCTTCTAAGCTATTGGACAGACCACTAAGCCAACACTTTGTTTCATCCTGAAAGTAGGTTTTCCTGTGAAAAAAATCATTTTAGATCAAAGGAAATGTTTCATGTAAACTGAAACATGCTTTATGATATTAGTAGGAATTTAAAAATAAATGCAATTCAAACTGAACTAACCTCCATACTCTTTTATTTAAATCTGGCTGTAGAGAAATATTATTGCCACAGCTCTGAGAACACAGTTGTAATGAATACATCTGTACTCACAGTAGAAACAATCTAGTTGAAGTAATTAGGTGAGGCTGTTATATATACTCCAACTCAAATCAACTCTAATTCAACATTAGTTAATAGACATATAAAAGAAAATAATCTTGCAAGCCAGACTTGCATTTCTAGAGGAGACAGTATAAACAGTGCAGGTGTCTATTAACAACCCTAATTACCTTATTCTCACTTATAAGCAGATTTTAAACTTTGGGGAAAATATGGTACTCTAATGTACATTAATGAAAATATTTTATAACAAAATCTCTTATATGTAATTTTCAATTATATCTCTGTCAGGTCAAAAGTAATCATCACACTAGCACTACATGTTGTTTGTTTTAGTGCAATTACATGAAAATTAGTATTCAACAGTATATATGATCTCGCCTCCAGTGAAAGTCCTGCATAGCTAACTTCTGTGGCCACTGTTTTGAGTCTAGATATTACAAAAGAATCCATATAGTTGTAGACTAGAAGCATACACATAACAAGAATTATTTTAGTTTAGCTATAAATGTCAGCAACAGCCACAGACAGATTATGACTGATGGTTTGCTTAATAAATTAAGAAAAAAACTTAAATGGTAATCAAAGTGGTATATAGCATTTTGATGCTAGGAACCCTCAAAAGAAAGAAAAAAAAAATTATGGAAGAGAGGCAGACAAAAAGGAAAAAAAAGGGAAAAAAAGGAAAAAAAAAGGGGGGGGGGAAGAAAAAAAGAAGAAAAAAGGAAAACTAGCTGCAGTAATTTCTGCCATTCATAACTTGCCATAATTATCTAGTCCGTAAAACTACTGCTGTAATTTGAAATGCCTCCCTCCTGATCTGATCGGCAGACTAATTTAATGACTTGACTAAGAACCAGGAATGTAGATCTTGCTATTATGTCAGATTCACTTGGATTTTAATGCAGTATTCCCTCAGGAAGACCCATGATCTAATTAAAAACATTGTGTATCACTGTCCAGCACAGCACCTGCAGCATCACTTAGCATGTGAATCTTGATTCCCTAGAGTGAATTGCAGCTGACTTTTTGATTTCCGTTTAGCAATCACTTTGCAGATAAAATTTCAACTGTTTCCTATTTAGCTTTTAAATGCACTTCTGTGGCTCCAGTTCTTGAACTTTGAAGTTTATCAAAGCAGTATTTCAAATTTGCAGTGATTTCTCCCCTCAAAATACTGCTGCTACAACAAATACAAATAGCAGAAATCATAGTCACCTATGCTTTAGAAACTGATTTGTTCCATAGACTGTAAATGCTTCTGAACAGAGCTGTATGAAACAGCTTGCCGTTGAGTTAAAGCAATGTTCTCAAAGAAATTATTACCAACTGTACTGTATTATAACGTAACCTTATATGATACAGTATTTTCTATTCTAGGCTTCATAATCAATAGGGTGCTTTGTCCCAGTTCCTTTTTATGCACAGGAAATAAGTCAAGGAGTTGGAAGGAAGCCCTATCTAGGCAATATTCCAGACCATGAAAATATGGCAATGTGGCGATGTTAAGATAGGTGGCTTTATGAAAAGCATCACATTTTTAGTTACAAAGAGGTAATCATTCTATCACTTCCTATCATGGTAGAAGTATGTGGAAACACTTCTGCACAAGACTGCCACCGGACTTGGCAAACCCCCTGGGAAGAAGCAAAAACTGAAACGTATTTACCTCCTCTTCTTTTTGAATGTAATGAGCTGTCTCTGTTAGCTGGTAATCCGTACATCAACGAGAAAATTTCCATAGGTCATATAGTTTATTCAAAATTAATTCCTCATCAACTAACATCACAAATTATTCTGATGGTAATAGCATGCAATCAAATAGCAAATAACAAATTAGGTGGTAATTTAATTGTAGTTCTTCACCAAGACAGCGATAAATCTGGTAACAAAAAAAAATACATAGCCTTTATCTTTTTAAAACTGAGGATATGTTCAGAGCTTCCAAAGACCTTACTGCAGCGCTTTATAAAGTTACATGCTCCTCCACTAAGCACTTTGGAGGAGCCTGAAAATAGGCTTGGAACTGTTCAGGTACTGTATTTTCAAGATTTCTGAACTGCAAACACCGAAGAATTCTTCTCCAGACCTACAGATATCTACCACTCCTACATATATTCTGATCCATTAGTCCTTGCTGAATTAGATATTTTTAATTCTTTATTACTAACATAGTTATTAAAAGAAAGGACAAAACATTTAACTATTCTGAGAATAAAATTACCAAGGTCTGATTTACTACTGCCTGTAGTAAACACATTACGTTTGACCAGTTGAAGTGGATTTATGAGCATGTTCTACCCCGGCCAGCGTATGTCAGGCTAGGTGTGCAGAAAACGTGACTTCTAATTTCTTAAAAAGCATTTTTGAAGTGCATCCTTTTTTAAGGGGACATCTCAAAATGGTACAATAGTTTTCCCAGTGTGGAACTCACGTTCAGATGTTTATTCTGACAATGTATATAAGATCTAGGAAAGAAAAAAAAACAAATCCAGAAAAAAAACCACAGGAAGATTTTCAGAGTTACTTTCTCACCTTACTGCATTCATCTCCATCTAAAATTAACCAGCATAGCCTATTTGTCCTTCACTCTCTGGTAAAATGTTTTTCTTTCATTAAACACACAACATACTTCTTAAAAGATGCAAAATAATTAAACAGTACAGTGTTGGAAGAGGTAATATATCTTTTCTGAGCTACTCCTGTCAAATTTCAGATTTTTAAGAGCTTAGAAGTTCAGGAGGAAGCACTGACATGCAATCTTATTTTCCCCCCTTTCATTTTGACTGTTCATCATACGGCAGATCCTGTGGTCAGACATTAAATATAACAATGAGCTGCAGCAGTGGAGAAACCAATAAAGACTTAGTGGGGCTGCTGTGAATGGCATAATTTTCTTGAATCCATGCAGCCTGTTTTTTAAACAGACATCGACAGAATACAAGGACTGTCCAAGGAGTTACAAGACCCTATCTTAATTGATATAGTAGCATTACAAGCATTATGTCCAGCAGTGCTGGGATGGAAAAAGATAAAAATGTGGCAATGGCATAGCCTTTTGTTCTTGATATCAGCTAAGACGACAGCTCCATCGGATGGGAAGTCAATTTTGCATATTTAGAGCTATAAAGGGTGCAATGAGGATTTGGTCTGCTCCTCACATGGAGGAGCATTTAAGTGACCTGACTGACTGCTAGGCTCACATGAGTCTGATATTGTATACAGTATCAAGGCTGGATCTCATCCATAAAGTCTTGGCAATCTGTCCCATTGAGATGCCAGCAATTAATTCAAATGTTTGTGTTAAAGTTGCTATTTAGTTGCTTAGAATGAGATTAGCTGCAAACAGGCGTGATTGCTCTCAGTATGCTCTCAAAACAGAGGTGACTGCTTAAGAGGTAGATTGGTGCAGATAATTTAGGTACTGATTGAAAAGATCAGATAGAATTTGAGAAGAAACATTCTTTGTAAGATGCTAGCATGGTCTATGTATTTTGCAAGCACTCTTTATATCCTTCTGCATATCCATGCTTCTTGCTTTTGCCTGAAAAGTGCATTTAACTACATGGAAATACAAGGATTTTTAAAAGCCCTACCAGAAAGAAAATAATCTGATTTTTAGATAGAATATTGGATTGACCCTTAAAACATTTTTAAGTTTGCATTTGAGAGGGACTCTTTGTCAGGGAGTCTAGTGATAGGGCAAAGGGTAACAGTTTCAAACTGAAAAAGAGTAGATTTAGATTACATATTAGGAAGAAATTCTTTTCTGTGAGCGTGGTGAGACACTGGAACAAGTTCCCCCTTCCTGGAAGTGTTCCAGGCCAGGCTGGATGGTGCTTTGAGCAACCTGATCTAGTTAAAGTCATCCCTGCCTGTGGCAGGGGGATTGAAAATAGATGACACGCAAGGTCCCTTCCAACCTAAGCCATTCTATGATCCTATACTTCTCTCACCTACAGTGCAAGAAAAATGTCCACACGTTATTAGGGGACAGTTCCTGTTACAAAGCAGGCCCCAGAGAAACTTTTAACTGCAAACAAAACCATGCAAACATATCCATCAGTAAAATACAGCTATGGATACAAGCTACCTTTCTGCTCAGCTTCAGAAGCTCTTCTCCTTTTCTTCTTAATACAATGCAGCTCTAGATTAGTTTTCATGGATTTATTTAAATAAACATGTATAAATTCAAGACAAACAGTCATTTATACATTGCTGGCTCACAACCAAACCTTCAGCAAACACACTTGCTGCATAACTACCTGGTGTCTTGGCTACCTCTTCTGTCCATCTGTCAGGATGGCACCCTGCCTGCTCCAAAGTTGGTTGGACCCCTCTAGTAAGGTATGGGTGCCAGACAGCACCGACTTCTGCAGAGCAGCCTTCTTCAACTTGCACGTGCTCTCCCCTCTACAGGAGCTCCTGCCTCCATGCCAGTGATGAAGCATTGGCACAATATCCCTCCTCACAATTGATCCCACCTGTAGGCACTTACACAGCAAGAGGGGAGGGAAAAAAATAACAACTAGGAAAGAGAGGCAGACAGGCATTTATTTCTGCTTGCCAAGAAGGCAGGTGGGGTAGCAGCAGGTGTCTGATCAACTCAGGAAGATAACAGGGTGTCAAAATGTTTCTAACGGGCAAGTGCGGTACTCCTTGCAGGACTCCATCCAAAGACAATCAACAACTCCATTGGTGACTTCAGGGGGCAGCCTTTTACGTTCTTTGGTGATGTGTTGGAGAGAAAATAAGTCAATAGTGTCACAAAAGCAATTAAAATACTGGCTAAATACTGCCAATAAAGTGCATTGCTAACCTCTTTTCACCAACAAAAGGACAGCCGTATAGAGCATGAAAGGGATCCTAGTAAGGTTTTAGCTTTTGCATACGTGAGGAGTTTTTCAAAACCAGATTGGAAAATGCTTGAGGGAAACCCTGATCCCACTGAAATTGGCTAGGCCAAAATTTTATCTTTTGCTCTGAGTGATGAATAGTTATTGAGGTAAATAAACTTATAAGGTATCAAAATATGACCCATATATCTCATATTTTCAGCTCAGTAGGAACTGGAAGTAGGAAGGGAGTTCCTTTAGACTGAAAGGATCCCTGAAACAAAATGCCAATAGCAAAGTCCATATTCCTTACAGAGACATCTAAAAAGTACCATCCAAAAATCTGTACAATTTGCAAGGCTGAAATGTCCTTTTGAGGTTAAAATTAGTAATGCATCTGTCTCTAAATAAATAAATGAATAAAAATCCTATCATTAATTATTATCTTTTCATCAGTATCTGGGACAGCTTCCCAACTGGCTGAAATTCTTTTCTTTTTTCTCTTTTTTTATAGAGCCATCGTGCTGTGTGGTCAATCGAGGCTGGCTATTACATGTATGACTGCTTTTCCTGATGGGATAATCTTAATCCCACAATTTCTTCCCCTTTGAAATGTGTATGAATGAAAATGAAAATAAACACATTATCTTCCAAAACTAATTATGTGAATAAATATAAATCAGAATTACCTTTATGGCAGGAGTTTGGGACTTTCAAAGGAACCTGCCGTCCAAATGCAGAATTTACATCATAATGATATGTTTCGCTGCCCAGTGCCAAGAATGGAATACAGAACCTCTCTTAATTTCCTAGGCTTGTTTATATATATCCATTGACAGTAAAATACAGACATGGCTCTAGGATGCAAAACCTGTATCTAGGACTCCCCAAACCCACAAAAGCAGCCTAAGGTACAGAGTTACAACCTTATTTTTTCTTTTAGGATACATGTGCATGTTTAAAATCTCTCTAGATGATGCTGGTTTAGACTATTAAATGCTTTATCTGTTCTGGACACAAATTTCTCTAAAATTATCCTTCCCCTTTAAATCCATTTGGATTTGGGTATTTAATTTCCTCAGACTCTGGGAAAAATGCAACTGAGACTGAAAGAACTCTCATTAAGTCACAAGGTTTAATAATGCAGGAAGTGTTGACAAATAAGATTGTTATTTGTTGCATTACTCATATTGCAAGGAATGCAAATACCCTGCCTCCCTCCATGGTGTCAGGAAGGGCAAGATTTCTAGGGGGGTGTTGTCTAAACATAGGCATCTGATGTAATTTAGTCGCTGCTCCAGAACGGCATATATCTGTCCATGTCATGTCTTTCATTCTATGCAGGTGTCTTAATTTCAAAGGCACTAAAATAGCATCTCCCATGAACATGTAGTGAGCCTCAGTCACTCCTCATACCTCTTCCCTGCACACACAGGAGGCTTTGCTCTGCTTTTTTGCTTTTGCTTTTGAATGTAAGTGCAGTGAAGCCAGAGCATTCAAACAGGAAAATGAGAAACTAGCCTTATAGTCTCAGAGTGTTGAGTGCATGATTATTTCTGTAATAACAGCGAATTGTTGTGCCATTCATTTGTCCTTATGGCCACACTTTTCACAGAGTCATGTGCAAGAGAATTCAAAGCTACGAAACAACTTTGGGAACAGCAGGACAACACATAGGGCAGAATTACAAATGAGGTCATAAAAATCAAATGTCAGGAATGTCACTTCCCATATATCATACAGTTTATCAATCAGACTTAGTTCAAATACTGTTGCTGCCCAACCTATAACGATTTCAGCACTGGGTAATGGATGTCCCAGTGTTTTGTTGTAGAATTTGAACTCAGAATCATCGGCACTGAAACTGAAACCTGTGTGTATATTTTCCATTTCTGTTTCTTATTCTGAAGAAAATTCAATCAAGAAAAAAAATCCTAAGAGTTTAAGAAGTACTTGCTGTTGGAACAGAGATGAGAAGAGGGGTGATGCTTCCTTATTCTAGCAAAAGAACTATCACTTTACAGACATTTTCTTGCAGAAAGGCATATCTGCACATTTGGTCAGGTCTCACACCTAGCACTTTTTGTTCTGATTTCCAGTAAGCCACCCTCATTCTGTAAATAGATGCATAGCTTCCCCTGCATAAAAGGATATTTTGGAATTAATCAAAGACCATCTGCAAAATTCCCATTTTTTAATGTATTTATGGATAATCTGCTGTTTTGCATGTCCTTGGCAATGCGGAATACTGGAGCAGTATAGCTACCCTTTTGTGGGTCTTAGCAATATTCAACATTATTAATTATTATTATTCATAATAATTATTATTAAACTTATAGAAATTCTGAGGTGTCTGTATGAGACTTCGTCTGTCTTACTCAAATCCAAGAGGACAGGTCATTTTTGGACCATTTGGACCATTCACAAAGTGAGCCTAAGGAAAGTTTTTGTAAGACTTGCTGAAAAGATTTCTTTTCTGTTACAAGCTAGGTTTCTTCTCAAACAGTGTCCTTTTTTTTTTTTTTCCATAAAATTGTCACTGTAATTTTGATTTTTCATTCAGAAGTCACCTAAAATACCAGATTTCTGAAAATAAGATAAATGAAATATCTGACTCTCCGATCCATCCAACTCCTTCCTCTGGGCCAGAGCTCCCAACCACGTCTTTTGTAGTACATGGCAAAGGGGAGATATGTTGAAGAAAATGTTTTCCAGGGACCCAGCATGAGGTTCTACATGAAGTTTCACTATTGTAAGCCTGAAAACAAATAAGGTCAGATCTTTACATTTTAGAAATAATAGTTCCATACATTTCAAAAGAAAAGATTTCAAACAAAGTATGTCAGTTTACAGCATCTAAAGACCAGGATCACAGATTCAGATCAGTAACTACAGGAAACAGAAATAAATGTGTTCAAAATAGCTATGTATCAATTCTTCTAAAATTACTTTCTCTCCCATTCAGCTGAATTCAGGGACAACTAAACCAGGTTTCAGTATATGGAGCTTTTAAAGCAAAGCAAGACAAGTTTACCAGGATATTAATTCCTGCATGGATGGACACATGTTGGGAAATCCTTCCACAGCAGAGTGGCAACATACTTCCTCTAAGCGGAAATTAGAAACCTGAGTACCTTAAAGAATAAAAGAAGATGTAACAGCAGACAAGCAGGATGGACTTAATGAACATGAATGAGTACATTTCTAGAGTTATATAAATTAGATCGTAAGAACAGAAATGTGACATGATGTCCCATGCCCCATGAATGAAAGTGAGTGAGGATATTGTACGAATAGGATGTCTCTGACTGTCTCTAAGATGTAGAGGTACAGAATCCAACTCTGGAATAATATAAAGCATCTGATTTGAATGAAATTACACCTATAACAGGCTTGAGCTATGTCTGTACCATTCCTCCTAGGGAAACAGTGAAAGACATAATTGCTGTATGTTTGCCTAAAAGTTTTCTCCCATTTTCCTATCTCTTCTCACTGCTTTTTTCTTCTTAACCCACTTCATGCTCTTTTGAATGCTTTCTCTCATGTCCTGACTCTCCTTTTCTAAAATGCAGAACTCCATTCTTTCTTGCTTTTCCACACACCTCCTTCATAGCAGTTTTTTCCTACTCATCTCCTAGGCTAATTTCTCCTCACAGCCTAAGTAACTTATCCTCTGTTTCCTTTTTTCCCTTGTCTATCCTCCACCTCACAGATCTTTCTCTGAATTTTCTTACACTTTTACTCTCTGTGTTCAAATACTGCTTTGGATTTTTTTTTTCCTACTGACAAATTTTTTAAGTGAGGGAGGAATTGAATCATATCCCATGCCCTTTATTGCTTTCAGTATTCCTCCAAGAGAGTTCATGCTTATCTCGTCAGCAATTTGCTAATGTGGAAGCGAGGTACCTTCTCTGATTTCATGTGTTCAGTAAGATGTACTTTCCAGCTCTCTGATTTCATGTGTTCAATAGGTAAGATATACTTTCCAGCAAGCAAACTGGGAAAAAATCTCGTGCAGCACAGCAGTATCACATGGACCCTTTTCTGTCAGACTAGCTGGGGACAAGAGAAAGGACATGCAAAAACACTCATTAAGGAATAAGACAGCACAAGGCACTTGGGCAATTCAGAAGGGGATTCAAACCAGGCACTGTACTGGACAGGAATCATATCATGGCTACCTTGAGACAGTCAGCTGGGAAACAAAACACTAGGAATTGACTGTAGATCTGATACCTCCCCTATCATTGAAGTCAGCTGTCTCAGCCCATACAGAATCTCTTCTGTAAAATCTTCTCTTGAATGTATACTCATGTACCTATAGTCATGTCTCCAAAATACTCTTTCTTTTGAAACACAGCTAAAAGACAAAAAGCAGAGCTATAATAAAGAGCAGCTGCAAATTTGGAGTATTCACTCACAGTGGAGAAACCCAAGTTCATTTCTTTCCATGGCCTGAATTAAATGAAACCCACATAATATAATTTCATAGATTGATGTCTCATTCCATACTTATCAGGATAGTGATCTTAAGTGAGTCAAAAGTATTCTTCAGTGAATCAAAATGCAGCATGAATTCTCAGATTGTTGCTATGAACAGTCAGCTTTAGTGTTAGTAGAATCTGAATTTTCTCCCTGATTTGGAAGAATTTCTAGATTTTATGCAATGTCTTACCTCCCTGCTGTCATTTATTGTTAAGGAAGTTTAACAAAAACATTGATCTGTAAACAAAGGCTTAAGAGTAACTACGATTATACAAAGCAAACAGTGAGCAAGGAATGAGTGTTTAAACAGGCAAAACTAGCATTGGTGCCCAGCCCCCAAATAATTTCTCCATCTTCCTATTCAAACAAAGAAGGTAACATCCCAGAGGATGAGACAGAATTTCCTTCAGGGAGAAGGAAGACTGAACTGTTAGAGGCTTTATCATTTCATTAGAGTAGATAATTAGGTAATTAGAATGATTAGAAGTTGACAAGGCAACAGAATCAGATGCATTATAACCCACAATCTGAAGAATAGCAAGGGGGAAAGGAAAGCATCTGGAGTTCAGCTGCTGATAATCCTTGAACGACAAAGGTTAACAGTAGAGGAGATGAGGGGAAACGTCATTCCTTATCACC
Source organism: Apaloderma vittatum (assembly GCF_000703405.1). Taxonomy (NCBI): domain Eukaryota; kingdom Metazoa; phylum Chordata; class Aves; order Trogoniformes; family Trogonidae; genus Apaloderma; species Apaloderma vittatum. The sequence goes on from NW_009705222.1 coordinate 17,851, forward strand.
CATTCAAAGTACGTTTCTTTAGTCAGAGCTTCCCAGGTTAACATAAGGAAGAGGCTGTGGAAGAGAACATCACCCTTTCTGGAAAAGAGCCTGGAAACACTTCCTACAGACGGCAGCCTGGTTTGTTCCAAACACTCTGTTCTTCAAAACAGATGAGAGCTGAGAGCAAGGACAAGTGATGGAGCTGTATCTGGGACTTGAGTGACCTCACTTAAGGGAGATAACAATTTGCAGCTCCTCAGTTTGAAAGAATCTCAGAATAGAGTTCTGGAAAATGTTGATATTGGTTTCCCAATGTGTAACTGAAGCAAATTACTTGATTTAATGTATTTGTGACCTTGATTTTACCTCTGTATTAAAAGTCAGTAAAACATGTTTTTACTCTGTTTGCATTTACAGTTGTGACTTTGTAGCTCCAGATTCTATCAGCATTTGGATAACAAACCAGGAAGAGTTGCTAGTTGGGGGGAGGAGGGGGGAGATTCAGCAGACTTAGGACTGTTTATAAAGTCAGCCAAAGCCACCCTGACAGCACTGCTTTAAAGAGAAGACAGCACTGCAGTGCCTAATGGATGTTCTGAATTACCATGTTGCCTGATCAGCCTTCATCTTACAAGCCGCCTGAGCTGCAAGTAAAAACAGCTCTTCTTGGCAAGACCACAGGAGAGAGAGTAAAAGAAAACCATATTCTTATTTAGGGTTGATTTTTTATTGCAGTGGCACCCAAAGGCTACCTTCAGGAATAGAGAAAACTTTGATGAGTGGCTCAAAATGCAGCCCAGAATGCGCTCATGCAGCCCAGAAGGCCAACCGCATCCTGGGATGTATCAAGAGAAGCGTGGTCAGCAGATCAAGAGAGGTGATTCTCCCCCTATACTCTGCTCTTATGAGACCCCACCTCGAATACTGCGTCCAATTTTGGTGCCCCCACCATAAGAGGGGTGTGGATCTGTTGGAGCGTGTTCAGAGGAGGGCCACAGGGATGATCCAGGGGCTGGAGCACCTCTTCTATGAGGACAGGCTGCGGGAGCTGAGGCTGTTCAGTCTGGAAAAGACTTTGGGAGGACCTAATGGCTGCCTTCCAATACCTGAAGGGAACCTACAGGAAGGCTGGGGAGGGACTTTTTACAAGAGTGTCCACTGATAGGACAAGGGGAAATGGGTTTAAATTGAAGGAGAATAGATTTAGATTAGATCTTAGGAAGAAATTCTTCAGTACGAGGGCGGCAAGACTTTGGAATAAATTGCCCAGAGGTGTTGTGGCTGCCCCCACCCTGGAGGTGTTCAAGGCCAAGTTGGATGAAGCCTTGAGTAGCCTGATCTAGTTGAGAGGCGTCCCTGCCCATATAGGGAGGTTGGACTAGATGATCTCTAAGGTCCCTTCCAGCCTAGACCATTCTATGGTTCTATGAAAATGCACATTAGAACACAGTCTCAGTCCTTTTAAGTCACAGCCATCATATACATCTAGAGTATTATTCTTGTCATTGTTACATCTAGAGTATTGTTGTTGCTGTTGTTGTTACCACTATTAACAAAATTCATGTGGATTCAAAGACACATTTTGTTTTTTTTTCTAGAGCTAGTTTTGCAATTCGTTGAAGTAATCTATGTCCTGCAAAGCAACATCAGGATACTCAAAAAGTGTATATGTCTGAATACATATATAAATCAATCTGTAAATTATTGGTCCATCCACTTTCAGAGTCAATAGAAGATAAAATGATGGATATGTGTTCCACATTTTCACAGGATCAGGTACTCACTGCTTGACCTACATAAACCTATATGTACAAATGTATACAAAAAAAAACAAATCGAGTTCCTTCTAGGCTAGACCATGCTATATTTTATCAAACATTTTCAAAAGAAAAATGATCTTTAATATATTATCATAAGTGGAGTATGATTTCAGGTAGTCACCATAAAGAAATTCTTTGCATTTTTGAAAATAGACTCATTCAGCCAGTTGGGGTGGTGTGGAACCAACATACACATTTACAAGAATGAGTGGTCTGAGGAATATAAATATTATCAAAATTCCCTGAAAAAAAGTGCAGATAAGCTGAAAAGTGCTCAAGGATGTAGCTGCTAATTTGACCTTTGAGGTGACTCTGGTGTTCTAATGCTTTCATATTAAAACATTTTTTTTACATTTAAGATTTATATGGTAAGTCATGGTGAATGTCACTGTCTCATCACATTGGATTCTTATTCATCTTCTTAATTTTAAAGAAAATAGTCTTAACTTTTGGTCTGTGACTATCTTTTACCATAAGGATGCTCTTTATTTCTGATCTGTCATCTCTTTCTCGAGAAAAAGCAATGGGCTTTTGCCTTTACATAAGAAATGGCTAAAGTTGCTATTATGTTTTAAGCCTGGGTCTGAATTTCAGGTTCTGGCCTGATTAGCACTGCTGTGGATTTTAGTGAAGTGGAGCAAGGTGAAGCAGAGAGAAGAGGAAAGTTACGGACAAAATCTGGTGTTACAACCTGGATTTAATGTTCAATTGAAGCCAGTTAGTAGTTATTAGAAGTGGTCTGTTAACTCTAAATGTTAGGAAATGGCCAGGCTTTTTCTTTGTTTACTTGTTTGCTTTTGTTTTTATTATTTTTTGGAGAGAAGATATTACAATTATTCAGATATGTAAGAAATGCAAAAACAGATTAAACTTACTCCTCTGATACCAATTTGTACCCTTAGGCAAAGGCTTAAGGCTACCACTGAGGGGCTAATGATATCTTCAAAATTCTTCTGCTAGGGCCTGCTTTTCCATCACTTATTGTAATCAAAGCTGCTGATTGATGCTGCTGCTCTCCTGTGAAAAGTGAGTTTATGCCTGCACAAAAGTGGAAGATGTGGAGAGAAGGAGCTGTCCCACACCTTCACAGAGAGCTCATCCCTGGTAATGCCTGGATGTGAGCACACCTCACAGCACCAACATCTAGGAACACTTTTGTAGGCATCCTTCTGGTTAAAGAGTTCATCTAGGTCTCTTTTCCTCTGTGTTACGTACATGCACTACTATTTTCCTGTTTATTACAAGTAACCAAGTTATGCTGGAAACATAAACACTTAGATTCTATGACCAATAAGTGGCAATAAGTGATAGAGATAGTACATTTTGTGTATATGTGTGTCTCCTACTTAGCAATCAGTCTGTGTATCTAACGCCATGTACATAGTAAGAGAAGAGAGGGCATTGTCCTTCATCAGAGACCACATGTAACTAGCACAATTGATTTAATTTCTTCTCAGAATCTTAAGAAGCAGAAAAAAACAAGTCACTTTCTAAAATCATGATTTCCAATATAAATGAAGACAAATTATTGGTATATCCAGCTCCAGCTCCTAAGGGTCCTGCTTCTGGGTCGAAGCACCCCCCAGGTATCAATGCCAGCTGGGGGATGACTGGATTGAGAGGAGCCCTGCAGAGGACTGGAGGATGCTGGTGGATGAAAAGCTGGACAGGAACCAGCAATATATACTCACTGCCCAGAAACCTACTTTCATCTGGGGCTGCATCAAAAGAAGTGTGGCCAGCAGGTCAAACGGAGGTGATTCTGCCCCTCTGCTCTGACGAGACTCCACCTGGAGTACTGCTTTCAGGTCTGGGCCCCTCAGGATAAGAAGGACGTGGACCTGTTGGAACAAGTCCAGAGAAGGGCTACAAAGATGATCAGGGGGCTGCAGCACCCCTCCTATGATGACAGGCTGAGAGAGTTGGGGTTGTTCAGCCTGGAGAAGAGAAGGCTCTGGGGAGACTTTATAGCAGCCTTCCAGTGCTTAAAGGGGGCGTATAAAAAAGATGGAGATAATCTTTAGCAGAGCCTGTTGCAAGAGGACAAGGGACAATGTTTTTAAACTGATAGAAGATAGATTTAGATCAGATACAAGAAAGAAATTTTTTTACAATGAATGTGGTGAAACAATGGAACAAGTCACCCAGAGAGGTAGTAGAAGCCCCATCTCTGGGAGCATTCAAGGTCAGGTACGATGGGGCTCTGAGAAAACTCATCTAGTTAAAGACATCCCTGCTCACTGCAGGGGGTTGGATTAGGTGACCTTTAAAGGTCTCTTCCAACCCTTCTATGATTCTGTGATTATTCTATACTGGCTGAGTGGAAAAGACACATAACCCCTGCCCACCTCATGATTTCCACATTTGCTGAAAAGTGCAGAAAAGAAATCATTTAGTGGAATAGAATCTCTAAATGGAGAAAAAAGAATTGGCATATTTTATTGTGAACTTTCCTGCACATATTCCTTTTCATCTCCTGAAGCTAATCAGAGACAGAAAATGAAAGATGAAGAACTAGAAGTAAATTCCAGCTAATAAAAAAGACACTTTTTAGTTAACTTAGGAAGTTTCTTTGCCAGTTGCCTCTAGCAAAAAAGAATTATTATATTCCCAGTGAAACATTATTATCAGGTGGATTCTTAACACAAAGTCTCCTCAAGCCCTGAGGGCAGACAATATATAAAATCTGAAATCTTAGAAATACTAGGTGAGGAGTTAGCTATTATCTTTTTTTTTTTCTCGCTTCAAGAGGAGAGAAATCTAGGTAAATCAGATATTTTAAACTTCTATGTCTGTCATTTCTTGTAACAACAGATGCTTATTTTCATATTTCCACATTCAGACTCTTCTATTATGATAAATTCACTTTGAAAAACAGAAACCTACACAGTTATCCATGTCCCCGTTACCAGTCTTACTCTTTAAACAAAAGTCCCGAGCTTATATTACCTTCAGAAATCACTTTTACTCACTTTTGGATTGCACTGAGACACTACATGATGAAGATTTGCAACATGAGTTTTTATAAACTTCATGAGCTGATCCTGTCATCATTCTTCAGAGAATGCTTTCATTCTGTCTTTGAAGTTCTGTATTTGGAAACCTTGTGAGATGAGACCATTCAATCTAGGAGAAAGGCTTTTTGCAGTATCTCTGCCCAATGTCATGCAAGCTGTTAAGTGATAAATAATCCTAAAAGATATATTTAACTACCTTATTCAGACAGCAACACATCTGTATTAACCAGCCCAAGTATGCTGGGCTCTCACATTCAATAATTAAAAGGACTTTCTGATGAACCCCACTCAGCACAGAAAAATATTAGGAATAGCAATGTCATTTTTCCAAGTCTGAACTAAAACTTACACAGAAGGAGTTGGAAATGTACCTCTGCTAGTGGAACTTCAGAGAAAAACTGAGGTTTTACATTAATTTCTATAAAATGACTGGCAGAGTCTCAAGCAGAGATTTCAAATTCCGGCTGTTTGCAACAAGCTTTGTGATATATTCTATTTCCAAGCCTTCTTGGAACTTCTCATGTGAAGATAAGATCTGCTAACCTATCCTATACAAAGTGAAACAAAGGAAAATTAATCTAAGCCTTAAGTTCTTGTTAATTACAATTGAAAAGAAATACAAAATAAAACCACTTATATCCTCTACCTGTAGTATTGATTCAGCGATTTTGCTTAAATGCTTATTAGTATAAGTGGTAGCACAGGAAGCTATAAATTAAGAATAATTTTTGTGCAACGTACACAGCACCATGTGTCTCACTGCTCTATGGAGATTCCTGGGAAGAATATTAAAATCTCCATACCCTGATAATAAAACATATGGGAAGAAGGAATACGGATGCAAATCCCCATACAAATCAGAAAAATTTATTCCATATTACACTTGTGCATAGTGTGACATTTTTTTATCACCAGAGGAGACCGTGAGAGGGACCATTAAGACTTGTGGATACAAGGAATTTCATGTATCAGGGATTAACCCAATGGCCACAGCGGTTAAGACATTTCTGTTCCCTGCTTTGTCTGTAGCCTATATGTAGGGGTTGAGTTTACAGGAAAACATTTGCTAATAATGATACAAAGCTTTTTCTTTCATGTGAAAATACTGAATCTATGTCTATAAAGTATAAGACAATATAGAAAGAGATTTTTGTATCCTCTTGACCTTGAATATCTACAAAGGCTCTGAGACAATCTGGGTAGCAAAGGTAGCATTTTGTGGCTTATAGTAATTGGACTGCTAAAGATTCTAGATTTTGGAAGCAGTCAGGACTATGAGATGCTGCAGTGTATCCTCCTATATATCATTATTAGACTTCATTCTACTCTTTTTTTTCCTTAATAAATCAAACAGTGTAAGTTCAGGTCTTATCTAAGATCTTGGGTTTTCTAAATCTTATTTTTCAGAAAGACACTATTTTTGATCTGAGATATAGGAAATGAGGACTCAAATAATTTCCTAGGTAGTTTATTCCCCTGATTAATCACCAGAGTTAAAACTGTAGCCCTAATTTTTAATTCTTTTTTTTTCTTGACTTCAGTTTTCAGAAGTTGGTTCTCATTATATCTTTTGCTTTTAGACTAAAGAGCCATTTAGCAGGACATACGATGCCATGGAAGACATCACTAATTCTTTATGATAATACACAGATAAAGGTCATTAAGTTTGTCACGTGACTATTTTCTTCAGCAAAGCTTTATTGCTATTACATTCTATTTTATTAACTTTTTGTTTTAATGAATATTCAAAGTGTATTAATTATTCCAGTACTGTTCCTCTTTGATGCCACATGTGGGAAAATGATTTCCCGATTTGCTACCCCTTATCAAACCAGCCCTGTAGTAGTGGTCAGTGGCACTTGTGTACTGGAAACTCATTTGTCTTTGCACCAGATTTCAGGCACTGCTTTTCTGTCTGTGTAATAGGATCCGGAATTGGCAGAGCTTTGAGGTGGATCTTACTAGACCTTTTTGCTACAGTGATCTCCCCAAAGAAGATTAAAAAAAGGATTTTAAAATTAAAAAAGTCAGGCTGTGATACAACATAAACTAGAATCCATAACTTTTTAAGCAGAGGAAACTCAAAGTAGAACAACCGTAGAGAGTTTATAAACAGCTCTCCTGCTCAGCTTCTTTGCAGACTGGTCCTGTCATTCAGTCTTGGTTTTACTCAACTCACTGACCTTCCAAATTGCGCTTGACTCATCTCACACCTCTATGGTTGCAGGAAATTTCTTTCATCATCTCAGACCTGATATCTGCTCTCTGTCCCTCACCATAGTTTCTCAGTTTTCTTTTGAGCTGCAGTCTCCCACTTCCAGGCGTCTCTCTAACCTTGCATCTCTCTAACCCTACAAGCATCTTTCCCTGATTGTGCTCCTTTCTTTCCAAAGAAAGGAGCAATCCCCACTCTGACTTCACTCTCTCTCAGTAAAGGCATATAAAAAAATTGGAACCAGAGACACAAAGTAACTATTGACTGTAAGTTCTTAATTCCATAACCATAGCTTTCTTTCCTCGTTCCTGATGGGTAATTTTACAGTTGTCTGACTTGGAACACCTTTTGTTTTGATTAGATCAAGTTTACTAAGCCATCTACTTAGATGTCTCCTAGGAGGCTGAAAAACTGGATATTGCTTTCCAGAGTGTTGTGCTTAGCTCAGCTGAGCCAGAAGAGCATTGCTCCAGTGAGAACTTGCTCCAATATTAAGCTTGAGATAATACTAGCATCAAGTTCTATAAGCTGATTTAGTAAGCTTGTGCATAGGCATTTATGGTTTAAGTTAATGCAGAAGTTCATGCAAACGGGATTTAACTGCCTGCAGTCTAAAAAAGCTGACAAATATACCTAGTGTATGTTTAGCAAATACTGAGGTGCTGATCTACCCATGGACTGTTATACTGATTATATTTTTTAACTGAGTCTAGTTAATAGGTACATTTTTATTCATGACAAAGAAGACATTGTCCCCTTTTTCTGTTGTTTTTTTTAAAGGTGTTCTTTTGTAAGATATGCTAAATAAATGCAGTGTCAATGAAAGACAAACTTCTTTGAAAAGCAAGTCAATACCACCACCGAAATAAGGAGAGACTTCACCTTTGCAGTCATAAGGTATGACCTCTGCAAGTGCAGTATGAGGAGCCATACTGACAGGCAAAGCACACTGGGAATATTATGCAATACCAGAGATGAAATAAACAAAAACAATTCTCAAAGACCAGTTCAATCTCAAAACACCCAGACAAAAGAAAACAAAATAATATTTCATTAGTAGAATTAAACAATAAATATTGAACAAAATTTAATAACAGATCCAGCCATATCTTATGTTTTTATTGACTTAGGAATGCAAGAAAAGCCATGTATTTAATGCAAGAAACCCATTTACAACAAAACAACTGGACATTAACATTGATTATTGTCATATTAATCCATCAATGTGACTTATAACTCCATTAAAACGCATGCTGAGGACAACCATTTTTAAAGAAACCCTGCTGCTTAGGAAAGATTTATTCGGAAGTTAATTTTGTCATTCACTAAGCAGACAGATCCAGTTATGCTTTAGGAAGTCAGGAAGCATTGGAACCATGTTGAAGAGTTGCAGGAAGTCTGCTGTTGTATCTCACTAACTGAATGCTTGCTATGCAGAATAGAAAGGAGAAGGTAATTAATTTATATTTGTAATATTTCCACTTTCCTGAAAAATATGAATTCTGTTCTACAGGTGAGTCAGTCCAGAAGCTCTAGTAGATAAATAAATTTACATAACTATAGGTTAGATTTGCATACAGGATAATCTCAATGTTTCAGAATTTATAAGCATGGCAAGATTAAAGTAGCATTTATTCAAACACTTCAATTAACTGCTTCTGAGTATGGGGACAGATGCTTTGTCAAACTTTTTTGCTAAATTGTAAAAACGTTTAATGTCTTAAGTTTTATTTACATTAAAAATTTATGTAGAGGATCAGCTCTTCCTCTTCAGTTTACTTCCTGTTGGATTAGCTATGTTAGAAGGGATGGTATAGAATATTTTTTGTTATTTCTATTTTAGTTTGCTTTTTAACAATAAACACTCTCCCTGTGCTTGAAGAAGATGCTAGCCAACAGCTCCACAAGGGAAATACCTAGTGCTACACTAGTAATGGGAATTAAATTAGCATCTGTAAAATGCAAGCAGGATTATTACTAGAGGTACTCAGATTTTTCGACATAGACCTGTACTAAATGTTTTCATTAGTGACTAACAACAATTGCTCTTTTGCTAATTGTACGTAGTGACTATAGAACGACTGAAAATCTGTTTCCTTGTCTTGTCCCAGTGAAGTCACAAAGTCCAGCCTTAACTGGGAGGTGGACTACAATTATTCTTCTTAATACCTGAGAAGCTGACACTGAATGACACCACTTGTCTCTAATGTGCTCAGTGCCTGAATGGCTTTTGAACAGTGTACGGGTAAGTTTTATCAGAGCACCTGAATGAGAAATTTCATACAAATCCATTACAACATAGGCAGCCTCACCATGTCAAGAAATAGCCTTTAGTAGAAAAATGTCCCACTTTAAAGGATGACTAAGATACAGTGAGCTTTTAAAGGATTATTAATGTAGTGTGAGCATGTTGTTGGAAAACCATAAAAGGAAAGAGAAGGTGCAACACAAGCATGTTCCCAAAAGTACCAAGGGCCAGAGTCCAACTGAACATGAACATAATGTACGTAGACATATGTTAACATTTAGAAATACATCTATGCTACTGTTCCTTCAGCAATGTTCTAGTCACCATATAGTACGTTCATCTGTTCACTGTGTGCTAAATAAATAAAGACAAATTAATCATGCTTTAATCAAAATTATACATCTTAATGAAGTTCATTAGTTTTAAGTCATCTCAAATATGTTGTACTAAGAATTCCACCAACAATAAAGACATTTAGAATTCTTGCCATTTTGAAAAAAAAGAAAAAAAAATCAGTCTTTTCTCATGCAGTATGTAATATTTTGTAATATTGACAATATTCATATACTGAGAATCTGGTGTTATAACTTCTCTGGAATTGTTAGAGCCTGAACATGTCTCCCATTTATTTTAAATTCTGTTGCCTGCATTCAGCACTTCTAGAAATCCCACTAGACAATTTCTTGAAGGCATTTAGACACAGGAGGATGGAAGCAGTCCAGGATTTTTCACATTGCTTCTAGATTCTAAGGGAAGACCCAAGGTAGAAAAATGCCTAATGAATGTTTCTGAGCACTTACGTTACTTCAGTAACCCAAACATCTGAAAATCTAATCCTTGACACGCAGAGAATTCAAGAGTGTTTTTGATACAGAAATTTCTCTGCTATTTATCTCATTAAGCTCAATCTCATTAAAATGCAAATAGATATTAAAAGTAATTAGATATAACCTAATTTTAAGTATCCCTATGCATGATGTATCATGTCATTCTGAGGTCTAACAACTTATTTGTCTAATTAGGGTGGCAATACTTTATCAGCTTGACATTTTATCTTTTTGTTTTTGCTACTTGCAGTAGATATTACAGTAAGGATTTTATTCTAACTGCTATAAGAGAGTAGCTGATGACTCAGTTTGTGAGCATAATTTTGACATTGAAAAACTGGAAGCTGGCCTGCCCCTTTCTTTGCACAAGCACCTGAGGGAAGCTGATAGGCAATGTTAGACATGGCAATTAGCTTACCCAGCAGGAAACTCAATAGAAGCAAGTGCTGAAGAAAGACTTGACTAAGATTTCTCCCTTCTCTTTCTTTCTCCCTCACCTGCCACAGTAGCTCAAAGGTGGTACCTAGCCAGGGGTAGAAAGCCCGTCCCATTTTTGTTCACCTATTCTACAAGATTGCACTGATTTATATCACCATCACTGCTGCTTTCAAAGCCCCTAGCTAACAGTCGTGAAAGAAGTAAGCTACTTGTATGCTGGATTGTGTTGCACCATCTGTCCTATGCTATCAGCTAAGACAGCTGTTGAAGAGTCACTTCAAAATACTTACAGATTACATTGTTCTGAACATCATTTCTAGGAATCATAATAAACAGCAAAACCCTGTTCTCATTCAAGTAGTCTGAATGACTGTTGCTAGCCAAGCCCTTTCCATCTGTTGAAGTGTCAGAACCTTTGCTATCTTTGAGGAAAAATACAACTGCATGGACAAATTCAAGCTGTGTTTATTTATAGATACACTACCTACCTTTCTCACACTTCATTAATATGCCTTCAAATTCTTTTCTGTTGTTTTCTGTTTTGAGACTGAACTTTCTAAACTGTTACTTGGCTGTCAAAGTCATAGTTAGTCACTTTACATCTCACGTGTTTTTTCCTTAATGCAATTTCAAGTCTTCCAGTATGAAGAAAAGACGTGCTTGTCAAGATTGCTGAGGTATGTATTTTCCTCAAAGGTAATCAGTAGGGCTTAGCTACCTCTATCAACATCACTGTTTTGTTCTGTGTTTCCTTCTGTCACCCATCTGACTTATGTAACTGATCACAAAAATAGGTATTAAAAAAAATACTGCAAAACTAGCAACATCCTTCATGTGCTACTAGTAGGTCTCACCCCAAGTATTAAATGGTTATAAATCTTCCATAGCAGTATTGATACAAGTAATAAAATACACATAGATGAACATGGTTTAACCACACCTTGCAGAGAACATAGGCTTTTTTATTATTATTATTTGCTTTTATATATATTTATATAAAAAGAGAGAGAAGTGAGGAAACTGATGAATAAGGCTAACATCTCTGCTTTAAATGTTCACTGTTTCGCTGCTTACATTCACAGATGTCTGGCCTGAGACAGCTAAGCTTTTTCAGACTTCGGTATTTTATTGCTGAAATGGTGCCCTGTGCCTCTGGAAGTCAGGATAGGAAAATCTCAAATAGGTTATCCAAAAGCTGAGATGTAAATCTCAGTGCTGTAAATCTCAATACACTGTCCAACAGGACTTCATAGACAAGAAGTCCATGACTGGATGGAGAATCCTGTCCTAGTCTCTTGCTTTCTGTTAATGCAAGATCAGATAGTCCTTGATTCAGTTTGAAGCTAAGCTTATTACTAATAAGAAGATGCAGCCTATCTCACATCTCAGTGTGTGATACTCAGTCTTGATCAGAGATATCACATGCTGGGACCTGCTACAAGTTTTGCTGATTATTCCCTCTGTATTAAGATGAGGACAGCTGTAATATACTTCATTTTATTCATATCACTCAGACTTCTATGAAATTGCCAACTCAACCCACAGCTGGGCAAAAGTCTGGCATTCTGACAATACCCCGTCAGAAATACATGGACATGCTGATACCACCCACAAATGAGAAGGCATATTTACAACCTTCCTGTGAATATGTAACCACTGGAAGAAAGAAGAGAAAGATCAAAAGTAAAGCTGCAGTAGTAATACACAGATCTTTAACACTCAAATGCTATCGAAAAGTAGGTTCACAATTGAAAGCAAGTGGGAAAAGTCAAGAGAAATGACTGACACAGCTTTTGAAGCCTGCAGGTGTAGAAAGGAGCAATCTCCAAGAGTCACTAGAGTTTAGCAAGTAAAGATTCCTATGCTTGATTCTGAAAGATACTTTAAAAAGGACGATGAAGAGAAGGGGCTATGCTGCATGGCAGCTTACAATTTCTATGTATAGATCTACTACAGCCAACAACAAAGCTGCTACTGCTAGAAAGTGAAACGAGGAATTGATTTGAGGCAAAAGTAAAAGTTTTACAGAAACATCATTAATGTTGCTGTGTACATGCTTATATTGTGCTGCTGTGTATGCTTCTATTTAACATTACCTGTGTGAATTTGTATGCTTCCTAGTAAGAAGCAAATAAATAGGTTTTCTGGCAGTGTCAGGCTCTATCATACAGGAGCTGATATGCCTGTTTATAAAACAAAAGAAGTCTCCCACTGGAAAGTAGGTCTCTGAGTTAAATTTCTCTGGGTTATGTTTCTAAATTACTTGACCCTCTGCAAGTGAGCAGATGATGCCTACAGATTGAAGCATACACCTGAACTATTTATAGGCTACAGAATATTGTAAAGTTTAATGGTATCAAAGTTCAGTGCACTTGCTTGCTCCATTCTGAGGAAAAATTCATTTCTCACTTGTGAAACAATGTCCGATATCTCTAGCCTCCGCATTCTTATAATTCAAGCCCTGAGTATCAATCTAAGAAGGTTTCAGTACAGCAATGAATTTTGTAAGTCATATAGAAATACTGACATTCATATGAATTCTAAGTAAGGTATGTGTGTTCATATTTAAATGACAAGCTTGCTTACCCTGCGTGGTCTTTCAGATATTTACGCTACATTTGATCTGTATACTCAAAATCGGTTTTCAGATCCTAGTCCCTAGGAATTGAACTCGACAAAACAATCATACATGTAGACTAGCTACTTGATATTAGATACCAAACTCAGTCTGGAGATGAGAATATACCTAAACAATCGGACAAATACCGATCTCAAACAGCAATTAAGAATTTACTTCGTTTATACACCTAGCCACCTTAAAACAGGTTGGCACAATTCAATATACAGTTCGAATTAGTACTAATTATGTTTGAATTCGTTTTCACACTTGTTTGAGATTTTTTTTTTTTTAAGGAATTACTTGATTTAGGACCACTAGCCTAAAGGTCCTGAATAGTTTTCAGAAAACCAACCCAATGATTTCCAAATGTCTTACTTTTGGATGTACAACTTGAGACAGCTTGAAGCTCCTCACCTGTGAGAAAGTCCTGTGCAATGCTTAAACATTTGGGGTGTTTTAGAGAGGTTAACAAATGCGACTCAAAGCACAGACAATTCAAAGCCTCTGAAAATCTTGTCCTTTGAGCCTACATCAACTTTGAGCTGACAAATAGTGATACATTTTACAGAATGGAAAGGCTGTACAGAGCCTAAACCACCAGTCCACTTAAAATCTATTTTTCAGGGGTTTTATCATCACATCCTACATGAACATTGAATACAGTTGAATATTATTTTGAGTATTTTGATATTGAATATTGAATATTAATACCAGGTCTGTCATATGCTTAGCAATATATAAAAACCTAATTATTTGAGGGAAAGGGAAACAAAAATCTGGTGAAATTCCTTTCACCCATTCCTGAACTTACTGCCATTCAAAGGAAAAGGCAGAAGAGCTTCATCATCTATTTTAATGGCGTTAGGATTATCTCACCACAGAGCAATAACAATAAAACAGCAAAGAATCATAGAATCATAGAATGCTCGGGGTCGGAAGGGACCTCTAGAGATCATCTAGTCCAACTCCTCTGCCAGAGCAGGATTCCCTAGGACAGGCCACAGAGGAACGCATCCAGGTGAGTTTTGAAAGTCTCCAGAGAAGGAGACTCCGCAACCTTTCTGGGCAGCCTGTTCCAGTGCTCCATCACCCTCACAGTAAAGAATTCTCTCCTCATGTTGAGGTGGAGCTTCCTATGTTCTAACTTAAACCCATTATTTCTTGTTTTATTGCTGGACAAAGGGTGATCTGCTGATTTTGATAAAAAATAAATGAACTAACTAATCTTTTAGATGCGTAGAATTTTATTTCAATTAAATAAACTGTTCCTTAGTCTTAATTTTCAAGAAAAATATTAGAAATTAGGTGAATTAGGAAAATTATAATAGAAGCAAAAATATATAATTATTTAGCTAAATCGTATACACCCAGTCAGAATTCACTTGTTTTCCAAGACCATTATTGGTAGTGAAATTACCACATGTATTTTTACAGCTGTAGTAGACACATCTTGATGAAGTCTAGAAAATTACACTAATGAGCCTTGTACTGATTTATTAAGATAGCCTGGAAGGTGATTAAGTAATTTGCTCTTAAAGAACTCCTCATGCCAGTTGTTTTACACATCACAAGAGTCTTTCCAATAATGTACAGTAAGACACTTCTTAGAAATGCAGTTCACATTTCAAAAACCACTGATGTATACCAGAGAAACTAAACTGAAAAGATAGTATTTTGACTTTCTTTTTCTCTTGTCCCATCCTGACAGTTATGTGGGCAACTCAGAAATACTAAAGGAGTTGCTGGAGTATTGTAAATTCAATATCCTTTGAAATTTGCATTTTATCCGCAGTTGTACCCTTTTATGAACATCTGTGACCCTGCTATTCTAGATGTTTGCGTAAGACATTGCTTAACTGTAGAAACGTCAGCTGGCAGCATTGATACAAAGAGAATTTATTACTAGATGAGAGAAACTTGGGTTAAATTTTCCTTTGTTAAATTTTAGTAAAACTACTTCCTTTCTGCTACAGATTGGCGATAAGTCACAATATTAATAATTTTCTAGTTTTAATTGTATATGTGTGTTATTATTAAAGGATAATTATATGATAGTTTAAAACACCTATGGTACATTCAATAATTGTTTTGTCATCCTATTTCTAACAGCATATTTCCTAGGCATGCTTTATCTAAACTTTTCTGCAATAAAGGATAATAGAATTGAGAAAAATATTAACACATCAGAGGTTCTTTCAGCTGAATACAGCCTGACACTTGTGCATATAGAAAAGCTGCGAGTAGCTCAGGTAAGAACAGTTTTCTCACAGGTCTCTACCATAAAAAAGCCATAGTACTTATCTGACAAGAATTAACAGTTCCATTTGCTTTCCAGTGATACCTCTTGCCATTTCAGGAATAACAATGACAGAATTAGGTAGGAGTCATCACAGTCATCACAGCAGGATACATGTTTGTCAGAGGGTTACATGGCAAAGCATATAATAATGGCAAAAGCTAGATTTTTTTTTTAAAAAAAAGAACATCCTATTCTCCCATGGAAAAGAATTATGGAGGAAATATTGTGAAAGATTCACGGCAAAGCAATTACACCACTCTATACCAAACCCCAGCGCTTTTTTCTTGTTAATGGAAGAAATAGAAATAAGATATTGGGAACAGCCAATGAAAATAATCTTTACAGAATATCTCCTACAATTACTTGGTTCGGGATAAATACAAAATAACCTTTCTTCCTTTCTAGAGACAGTTACATAAAACTAGCTATAAAAACATGAAGCTGGTGGCCTGCCTTTGGAAGCCAGTCCCTGGAAGCGACATATGCATTAGGTACTATACAGAGACATACTGAGAAATTTTAAGGGTTACACAGAGAGGAGATGGAGCTAAGATATGCTGCCTCTTGAGAGAGGCAGACCATTCCTTCCTTTTGCTGAAATCATTAGTCACACAGAGCCTCATTCCTGAGTGGGATCTGCAGCTATAATTAGTGCTCAAATTCTCATTTGCATTCTTGCTATAAAGTTAATATTTTACATGTCAAATAACCCATATGGATTCACTTTTAATATTAAAAGCACCGCTGTTTATAATACATATGCAGAAGGCTTTATTACACATATTAATGTCTCATACCAAGTATCTTTTGTGGTAGGATAAAGAAATATGACTTATTAATGCAGTTATGAATCTTTTTGTTAATAGTCTGATTATAAATGTGCTTAATCTACACAGTTTTAGTACATTCTGAATCACCATTACTCAGATATATAACTTTTTTTCCCTTTGCACAATTAGGCCTCACATTTTCTTGTAAATAACCTGTTCTGCATCCTTGCAAGTGATGCCACAAATATTTGTAACTGTCGACTCTCAGCAAAAGTGTGAAGACTATGTCTGAAAATGGATCTCTCCTCCATGAAGCTCAATGACTGATCAGTTGCTAAATATAGAGGAATCAGAATCTGGGTACTAGAAAATGTCATGGAAAATGAAATCTATTATGGTTAAGGAGCTTGGTATACAACCTGCCACATATTTTGAACTCTACTTCCATATAGCCAAAGCTAAATCAGTCAGCTGGGAAGCAGTAGGACATCCTCTCAAAATCAATCTTTATGTAAGTATCCATTAAAGAATCCTAAAATTGCAGTTAGCGTAAGTCCTATGGAAACACCTGTGACATCTACAGGAATAGCAAATTAATTCTTTATGATCAGTGCTATTACAATGAATACTAACTGAATTCCTTACGATCAGTGCTGCTAAAAATAATATCAAATGAAATCACAATGATGCAATTCTTCAACTGAAGAGCTGCTTCCAAGGAGTCCACCTAGCATAAACTCTAGCACAATAACAACAGTTAGGGCAACAATCATTGCATGTACTATAAGTGCAAAAATATCAACAACAGTCGGGTAATGTATTCAGAACAATGAACAAAAAAAGATATGATCATCTCTTACAAGAGACACTACAAACCCAGAGCATCATTACTACATTATGCTTTACTTTCTGCCAGTCTTAGATTTTTCCACATCATTGTTCTATGCAAGACTGTCAAAATCAACTCCCTCCCTCAGTTCAAATGTAGTTGTCAGCATGATTGAAGGGTTAATACAAGAGAAGCATACAAGACAATCAGATAGAGCTGTGCACTTAATGAGAGTGTTTGGTAAGCTACTATGTCTACTATTTTTATTGGCCCTGGAAACTGGAGGGCTAGTTTATAGGTATTAATGTACTCAAAAGACTGTAATTCACTTCTTGGCAAGGCTAGTATGGTCAGGAATTACAAATACAGTAATTAGTGGTGAGCGTACAGATCTTCACAGTGCAGATCAGAGTCACACTCCTCAAGGCCATTGTTTCTTCGACTAGAGAGAGGGAACTGGGAAGAAAGCATCAATTATTTTTCTTCATAGAAGAAAGGCTGTGCTCCAGAAGACTTGAATCAGTGTGGTGACTCTGTTGTCTTTCCAGTATAAGGTAGTGTAGCAACAGGTGCCAAGAATCATAAGGTGGAGACAGAAAAAAAACACCTTGAATTTGTGAGAGATTTTAAAATACATTCCTGTTGAAGTCATATGATAGCTTCTTGTGCTTTAGAAGTTGCCATCTTACGTTTTTGCTCAGGTTTTTTATTTCTATGCTCTGTGTCATGCCATAGGAGTGTGACATCCCATGCGAGGGCTTCCATGAGGGTGCATGAAAGCAATCTGCATTATTGCAGTGTGCCCACAGAAATCTGCCTGTCTGCATTTAAATAACTTCAGCAAAGAAATAAAATTCAAAAAGCTTAGTTACTGCATGTACAATAATGATATGTTGTTCTCCTTAAATTAGTGCTGCTACTAAATGTGGATGGCACTTAGCACAAGATAAGGGGATAAGTACAATGCCCTGGTCATTGTGCAATGTGAGAAGTGAAGACTCGATTAAGTTACAGTGACTTAACAAATCATTCCCACATCAGTGAAGTCATCATTAACTTTTGTGTACTCTCCATGAGTCTTAAAGCAGCTGATCTGTACTGATTTATGACTTTAGCTGATATTCGGGGTACTCAGTTGCCTCAGTTTAGTAAATGGTGGTTTCTTACAGTTCTATGACTATTCACATTGTGAAACCATACTATCAACTTCAATTTAGAAACTAGAAATTTTCTATTAAAAATGTAAAGATAGGATAATTTGTATACCTAAAACACTTGAACTCAGAACTAAGATAGTGCAAAAGAGGCAGATCCCATAAAAACTTTTAACTCAGTCTGATGTATATCAAGCAGGCCATGGGTAACACGTGATATACATTGACTGAGGTCAACTGACCTCATTATTCTCTGTTACACCCATTAATTTGTAACATTAACACCCATGAAAATGGTGGTAAGAAATCACTATTTTGGTTTAGCAACTACTTATGTTGATGTCATATAAAAATGGAATAAATAACAACATAGAGTGATAAATAGTATTTAGTAAATCATAAAATCATAGAATCATAGAATCATCCAGATTGGAAAAGACCCTTGGAATCATCGAGTCCAATCATTCTGAAGCATCAAAAGAAATAAAACTTTCTAAAAATGAGCAAAAGTTATTAGAGTATCAAAAGAGTAACTCCACAAAGGGACTTAATCACTATCTTGAGGACAAAGGATTTCTTTGCTACAAATTCGCCTCTAGGCACCATGTTTTCCATATGAGAGTACTCCAGGTACACACTGGTCTGCTTCTGGGCAAATTCAAAAGCATTTTCATATTGACCATCTCAAAGCCTAATAAGCAAGAATATAAAAAGGAAATCTTTCTCCATCTATGTTATGTGAAAGATCCGATTTGATTAGTGTTGTTGGAACATTTTAACACATCATAGCAGTTTCTCCCTTTATGCCATAGTTTACATAAGTATTGCTGGTGTTGAAGTACTACTCAGCCAGGACATGAGCCCTTTCACAGAGTTATTCAAATTCACATCTCCTCATTTTAGCGGTATCCTAACCACAATGTTTGTTCTCAGCCTCTCCTTTAGAAGTTATCTAATTCTGTATGCCATACATAAACAGTCGTCCATTGGGAAAGAGCATGACATATGAAAATATAATCATAGAATTGTTTTGGTTGGAAGACCTTTAAGTTCCTCCTATGACTGGGTGACCTGCCTAGTAGATGAGGGGAAGGCTGTGGATGTGGTCTATTTCGACTTCAGCCAAGCATTTGACACAGTCTCCCACAGCATCCTCCTGGAAAAGCTGGCAGCCCATGGCTTGGATGGCTTTACCCTTCGCTGGGTAAAGAACTGGTTGGATGACCAGGCCCAGAGAGTGGTGCTGAATGGTCCTGTATCCAGCTGGTGTCTGGTGACCAGTGGTGTCCCCCCCTGCTCCTGTTCAACACCTTTATTGATGACCTGGATGAGGGGATTGAGTCTATCCTTAGTAAGTTTGCAGATAACACCAAGTTGAGGGGAGGGAGCATTAATCTGCTGGAGGGTAGGAAGGCACTGCA
>NW_009705223.1:0-1153 GCF_000703405.1 Apaloderma vittatum
CTCAGTGGTTTGAGCGTGGTGCTGAAAACAAGGACCAACACCGATGTCGTGGGTTCGATTCCCATGTGTTGTCTGGTCCAGTTGAGAGGTGGCGTCCCTGCCCAAAACAGGGAGGTTGGACTCGATGACCTCTAAGGTCCCTTCCAGCCTATGCCTTTCTATGATTCTATGATATTAAAAAGCAGAGAACCCAGTGCTGATCACTGAGGGACACCACTTGTGACTGGATGCCATTCAGATTTTACTCCATTGACTACTACTCTTCGAGCCCAACTTTCCAGACAGTTTTTTAGCCAGTGCAGAGTGTACTTATCAAGTCCTTGAGCAGTAAGTTCATGTAGGTATCAACAAACAAGTTGCCAACTATTGATCCAAATTACAGCATCAGTAGTGAAAAAATCTGATTTCACTTCATTGGTTTAATGTGCTTTGGTTTAGATCTATTAAACAAATAAAGGAATAATTCTTGAACCAACTACCAGTTGGCATGCTTTTCAAAAAACGGAATTTGGCAAAATTTGCTTCTTACATCTGTAATAATAGGATTAGAATCACTGGTCAGGAAAGTAGTTTGCAATCAATAATCCATCCAAACTTATATCTTCATATTCTCACAGATGCATACTCCCTACTGAGGGTTAGTTTCATATTTCACACAGAACTGAAAGTACTATATATTGGTGAGACATAATCACAATGTACCACGAAAAGGGAAAGTACAGACAAAATACTAAATATTCCTGACGTTACCCAGAGTAATTTTCAGGCAATGGCTAAGAGTGGAATAACGTAGCAAACAAGTTCAAATATTATTTTATTATTACATTTATTTGTTATTCTTTGTAGTCTATGTAGTCTATATTCTGTATATACAAATAGCTAAAATGGATAAACCAGACATTTATTTCACTTTTTTTTGTTTATTAGTACAAGATGGACACCTTTCTCTCTTCCTTTGAAGTTAAAGGTGAGAAAAGTTTTCTGCCATCCCATGTAGAAAACTGAGATATATGTATAGTTTACCATATTAAATAGAACCATAGAATCATAGAATCGTATCAGTTGGAAGAGACCTAGAAGATCACTGAGTCCAGCCTTTCTCCCAGTCCTATCAACTTACTCAATGATTCCCCCCAATGCAACATCCACCTGT
>NW_009705224.1:0-25256 GCF_000703405.1 Apaloderma vittatum
TTCCAGCCTCAATAATTCTCTGATTCTGTGATTCTGTGAATAAGAGAAGATAGGCCTAGTTCTCAATTTGATAGAGGCATCCGAGGAGATATCATTTCCATGGAATAAATGTATGGACTGAGAAAAAACATGAGTGCAGTGGAACAAATCAGATCCATTGTGCTCTAATTTGATATAGCTATAAATTGACAAGCCTTTAGAAACAAAACCTTTTAAAATAAGTACAGTTGGAGAAACAGCTGACAGTCCGTGATGTCCACTAGACAGTCAAGGTTGGGGAGTGGCAGATCCCTGTTTTTGCTCTAGTGAGAAGGAGGTGAAATCACAGTGCCTCCTTCCAGATCTGGCTCAACCCTGCCTGGGGTCAGAGGTCGCTGCTGTTTTATGAGTTGAGCAACAGATTGAGCAGCAGGTCTTGATGGCAGAGGGCCAGTGGGGAACCCAGGTTCTGTAGGAATTGACCTAGTGAGTGCCAGAGGTTTGGGAAAGCCCTGGAGATGTGCCAAGGCCCTACTGCTTTACCCAGAGGTGAGCTTCACAGCTGCATCATTCTCCTTCCCCTCAATCTTGTTCTGTTCCCCCGTCTATGTGGACCTAAACTCTCTACTTGTGTCTCCTTCAATCCAGACCACTGGTGTTTTTGCCCCAGGTTGCCTCTCCCCTGCATGGTCAGATTGAGTCTGCTTCCAGGCATAAATGACTAATGAAGGCAAAAGAGGGGGTGGGGCAGGATCTGGGTTTCGAAATCTAAAGTAAAACTCTGAGATAAGGGAAGTCGTGGTCATTTGAGCAAACAAACCTTGTCCAAGTAAGAAAAGTTCTAGGGAGAACAAATGGATAGATAAATAAACAGATAAAGTGCCTGTGTGACGTTTTAAATACAGAGTCAGCTGCTCCATAAAAACAGGAAGCCTTTAAAATATGAGGAGAAAGAGTCATGTTTTCTGTATGCAGAAATCCAGAGGCTTGCTGAGATGGAGAGAGCGGTGGTTTGAGTCTTAGGTACTTTCATTTCCATTCACAGTGCATGTGAGTGTAGGAACACGTTTTTGCTCTAACAAGACTGGGGGAAGAGAGTTTAAGCCTGTAGGTTGAGCAAGTCGTTATGGACGAAAGGTGCAGCTGCACGGGGGTTAAGGTACAGCCTGAATCAAGCCTCAGCACCACTGAGTTCATTTCAGTTTCCCTTCTTGCTACTTGCTTCGTATTTTTTTCTTAATTAACTCTTCTTGAACCGAAATACTTTTTTGTAGCTGGACGGGTTATAAATAGGCCTGAGTGATCGATCTGAAAGAGTATGAAAAAGGAGAGGTATCTACATTTATCTGCTTTTGCATTTCACTAGACTCTCTCCAGTTCAAGTTCAAAATAATTTCCCGGTTTCTAATTCATGCAATAGAGGGTCCTTGCATGAAGGTATTTCAAATACCTTATTGATAAAGACATTTTGTTACACCATTTCTGACATGAAATGACATGTTTCTTAATATTTATTCACAATAAGGGCAAATAAAACTTAAACTGTAAAGTGTACTGCATTAAGAGATCCCAAAGTATCTCTTTAATAACATTTGCAAGTGTTTCCCTGTGAAGAAAAGTTTATGAAACACATTTAAATATTTATGGAATGTTAAAAATTAGGCATTAACTGGCAAACAACTTAATTAAAATGCTTTCTCGAGTAATTAAGAGCAAATACTTTCCTCTCTTTGCATGCCATTTGTCTTGCTCTCTGTTTGATAAAGCCTGTCTGTCAGTCAAACTTTGCTGCAGGTAATTTTTTAGCTCTGTGGGGAAAATCTTCAAAAATTACATCTGAATTTAAAATATTTTGATTATCATTTTTGTCTAACAAATTCTCCTTTTTTTACTTCATCTTCTATATGTCCCGGTAAAGAAGCATCCTGGGAATTTAGGGCCTGAAGATGAAATTCTGCATCAAGGCATTACTGAGTTTCCAAAAACGGTCTCCTGAGAACAAACTGAATCAATCTAATCTGAATCAACAAACAGTGCAGTTAATTAATGAGTACACCATAAGGGAGCTTTTTTAAACAATGTTGACTGCTGCTGCCTCAGGACCAATAGCACCAGAAGTTATTGCTGGTTTCAAAGAAGTGATTCTTAGGGTTCCCCCAAGGCACCTTTTGCTTACATTAGCTATTTACTACAACTTTTCCTCTTATTTGCACCCTAGGGAAAGTACACTTATTTGCTAAATTACTTTTTAAGTGATGCTTCTTCATGCCAGTTGCCTGAGGTATATGACGGAAGATGCTACAGCGTAAACAACAGCAGAAACTGAGCTGCTTTACAGCAAAGTGTGAGGAAAACCTTTGAGCTGGACGCCACCCAAGCGTTGCTTCCAAGCCAAGCTGAACCTGGAGTGCTGGAGAGAGCCCCAGGGACCAGCTGCACGCCCAGCCAGCTGCATGCCACTGGTCAACACAGACCCTCAGAAGTGTGGGACTCCCCAGAGGCAGCAGCCCTGCAGATCACTTTGGAGAATCAGGACAGGATAATTTTGAAAAAAAAATAATAAAAATAAAGCCAACAAATTTCCAGCCACTACAAACCAGAGAAGGTGAATTGGTCTTAGGAGAGTGATGCAAGTTTGCATCGGGTGAGATCCCAGCTAGCAGGTTGCCTTCCATGTAAAAAAGTCTGAACAAAGTATATTAAAAATGTGACTACATTTTTTTTTTATTTTAAGGTCAAAATACTACACAATGGGAATGTAGTGACTGTTTTTCATAGAATGGCCTAGGCTGAAATGGACCTTAGAGATCATTTAATCCAACCTCCCTGTCATGGGCAGGGACACCTCTCAACTAGATCAGGCAACACATGGGGTTCCTGCATAACTTTTGGAATTTCCCTTTTGGGCCACTCTGTAGGAGGAGAAAAGTTATCTAAAGTAGGAGGCTGTGTTTGTCAAACACCTTTTAGAATATAGGCCAGGCAGATCATCACGTTGTTGCAAAATGATGTTTTCTTATTGAAGATATGCAATGAGTTTACAATTATTGTTAAGTAGAGTCAAACTATCACTGACCTGAGGTAAAGTTGCATTTGCTTATACTAAAATTCAGATTTTGGATAAATTGCTGAAATTCCTTTCCCAAGACACTGGCTAACCATTGTCCTTACCCTAGCCGTGCTTTGAGCTCTTTTAACTGTAGAGGCACCTGTCAGTCACCCAATTTACAGTGTCCCATGAAATGAAAGTGTATAAATATTAATCTAAATCCGAATGGCAGCATTACAAATTGAAAAGTCCAAGAAACTTGGAGGATAGTGATAACCAGCTGGTATTACTGATTGGCTCTTTCTGGAAGATATCTACAGTCTTCTAATATTTCAGTGGTGATTCACTGATGTAACGTATTCCACTGAGGTCAAGAATTATTAATATTCAAGCTTGTTTCTACTACAGCAATTTATGGAGATTTTTGTAAGACCGAGGATAACTTCATCATCTGCAGAGTGGAGGCAAAGTTGGAGAATTCTTTATATTTCTGGAGGGCTTTCTCTGCAAAGGATTCAGGAAGATCGAAAAGGAAAGGACCCTGCAAAATGCAGCTTTTTCTCCCAGAGAAGAGAGACAGTGAAATCTGCTGCCAGGAGGGCAAGTGCCATCTAAATCCAGAAATTTAAACTTATTCATTTAATTCTGTTATGTTTATGTCTGGTTTTGTTAATTTACTGTAAATTTGAAGGGACTTTGCCACACAGGCACCATGACAGGGTTTGACCCAGGCAAGAACTCTCTGCTGGGAGGGAAAGACCTCTGGCCACCAAGGCTCAAGCACAGGGTGTTTGAACCTTGTACAGTTGGCAGATGAAAGTGATGATGCTGTTTCTTTGCAGCTATTTATTTTACTTTGGGAATCCAATTTCCCCAAGTGAGTGCTGCTGTGTGCTGCATACCAGAGTGGCTTCACCCAGGGACTGTGACCAGAGGAGGGTTGTGGGGTGGTCCCAGGCTCTAATCACACTGGGCCAATTCTCTGGCAGGTTTGGCTATAGTGGAAGGTTCACAGAAGTTGCCATTTCCTTAATGTTGTTTTGAGGTCAATTCCACTCACTCCAGACCACAGCCACCTTGGTCTCGGCATCAAGGAGCAACTTCTAATTGTGTTTTTGATGCTAATGAATTATACCTGATTACAAACACAAAGATAAAGCCATAGATTGCATAAATATGAAAGAAAAATGGAATAAAAGTGGTTAGTGAATGGGCAGCTAAAGTACTTCTATTAAAAACAAAAGGAAAATCCAAAAAGGTTGTTACTGATCGTAGAGATGGTTCTGATTTCATCCATCTCTCAGAGCACCTTTATGCATCAGCTTGTACATGCTGTTTTAAATTTCTTAGTAATACATGTTGCTCCTCCTCCTAAATCTCAAATATAAAGTCTGTTAAATGACATGACTTCGGATTAGGACAGTTCATATGAAGCCTTTTTAAAACAACATTTTTTTGTATCAAATAGAAACAAAAGCAACTCTCACTTGGTATTGATACATTGAATACTGCCTCAGTAGAAAAAAAAAATGGAATATCTCTAAACCTGCTTGTTCCTTAACATATAGTTAAAATGTTTTGGAGGTGTGTATCAGGTTGTTGCATGCAGAAGTTGGATATATTTTCCTGCTTATCTTATTTATTATTCTAGCAATATGAGCCACTAAAACCCTGTGACAGAATTTCTGATTTGCAAAAATTATTGTCAGTATCTGCTTTTGTTTGTGTCATTACTGTATCGGGTAAAGTACAGCATTGCCTGAATATCTCAATGACCAAAAGCCAGGAATGAACTAACAAATTATGGTTCTTATTTCATAGAATGGTTTGGGTTGTATAGGATCTTAAAGATCACCTATTTCGAACTGCCAATTTCTACAGGTTAAATATTATAGCAGAAAAAATATAAGTCTTTTCAGCTCATGGATACGATTTCATAGAAGTGGGTCTAGACAGCACAACCCTGACAAAATGAATCAAGATCCCCCAGTCTGGATGTGAAGGAGTCCATACTCAATTATCAAATCATTCAAAATTCCTAGTATCTGAAGATTACTGTTGATAACATGTTTTGTGGTAATGAGTGTTGGCAACATGCGTTGTGGCATCACCTCCTGTCCTGTCTAGTCCATTTATAACTTAGCAATCCCACCTCAACATCTCCAGACTTCTACAGTGAACTTGATCTACTCATGTTCCCAAATCCTTACCTTTTTTCCCACTGGATGTGGGACCCTGTCACCTCTTTTATAATGGCAAGAATAGGTTCACTTTTTCCCAGCTACGAGCTCTGCTTCTGCACTTCTGTCCGGCTATGTTCTTTGTCCTATGCTAATTTTAAAGCCTTGGAAGAGTATTTATTTTATGTGAAATTTGGCCGGCTGATTCAAGTTGCTTTACAGTGGATCTGATTCTCAAAACTCCCTGTCAGTTTACAGGGATGTTTTCCTCACCGATGATCTTACCAGAAACCTGTCTATCTACCACCAGTAGACCTTGCTTGCACCATCCACTCCAGAAATAAAGCGTCTGCTCTTTCCTGTCCACAGTAATGCTATCTGTCATGCAAGATTCATCTAATGTTTCTTGAGGGGTTTGGACTTTGGTATTGTTATTAGCCTGTTTATGTACAGTGAGAATATCTGATGTTTCTGGATATTCTTCAGTACTTGGAAGTACTTGGTAGGACAAAATGATAGCTCTCTCTGGACTGCTTTAGCTCTGAAACAATTAGAAAAGTGTGAAGCTCTCCATGCCCTCATAGAGAAGATTTCAGGCAGAAAACAGAAAAACCTGGATTTCTGACTCAGCAGGTCAGGTACCCAAAGGTTAGGTATGATGCTGGATCCAGTGCCAGATCCTGTACAGATTAATAGTGCTTCACAAATTTTGGGCTGCCCAAGGATTTGATTCTTGACTGAATGCAAATTCTGGGTCTTCTACAACTTTAGCAGTACTGTCCTAGAATGGACTCATTCAACCCATTCAAACTCTCCAAAATTTTTTTTAAGAGTTATCTTTGTACAACAGGTTTTAAGACAGATCAAGTACTGTGTATACAGGCAGCTGTAATTGCTTGCTAAACCAGGCATCACCTAGCCTCCCCCAGCTGACACAGTTCTACATAAAAATGTACGGGCAGAAAGAAATCTGTATTCTGACTAATTTGACAGACAAGTGTGAAGTCACACTTCACCTGGATCAAGCTTGTATTAGCAGTTGATTCTACCAGGATGATGATTGGTGTGAAGGACTGTGCAACACAGTCTCTGACCTGTTCGAGGGGAAGTTTAAAAAAAATATTTTCACTTTTTCTAATGTCAGTTTCTTTGAATTAGTGGCAGATGATGTCTTGTTTAACCTGCTAGCTGAACTAACATATTTTAATTACCAATGTAAGTGAATATGAATATTGACATACCACTAGACCCTAGGAAATTCCTGAAAAAAATGAGCTACCTAGCACCATGACATTTTTGGAACATCATTACCCAAAGCTGGATTCAGCTTTGTAAAGTCCCTTTCTATAGTGTAACAAGAGTAACAAACTTCCATGTAGTCCTTTGCTATAATCACTTGGCAAAAAGAGTTTGGGTGGTGCCCCTTCCACTTAACCATTTCTTTCTTTTCTTTTTCTTTTTTTTTTTCTGTTGTACAAGATGAGAATGCTTAAGCATTATAGCTGCAAGATCTGAAATCCTGTTTGCAAGTTGAAGTGTTTCAAAGTAGCCCTGAGGGGAAGGAAAACAAATATTCCCTTAACCTTCATTCTAATTATATCAGTCATTAAAATACAAGGAACAAAGAACAGTGTTTATTAAAACTCCCTTCCACTGATAACTCCTCTTTATAGTGTGGTTCATACCAGCAGATGTTTAGCGGAAACATCTTTGTGGAAGGGAAGAAAAGAATGCTTATGAATTGATATCAATTAAACAATTAATATATTGAGATACTCCCTACAATCTTTTATACTACCTGTAAGCAGTTATTTTAAGAATGCACTTCCATTACAGTTATATCTGTGCTTGTCTGACTTTGCGCAGTCCACTTAAATGTACAGTCCTGAAGAAATGACAGTGTTTGATGGCTGCTGACTAAAATCCAAAACTGGCAGATAAGCAGACAGGAAGAATAGAAATGGCTGCTTCCCATTGAAGACTTAATTTCCCTTTGTTATGAACTCTTGATTCCACAATCATAAATTAATTAGGTCAGTTTTGAGATTATTAGTACAACTGCCATCTACTTCAAACAATGAAGTTATCTGCTCTTCTAGTGGAATTAGAGAGATGCAGACTTCTGCTTAGATCATTTGACTTCTTCATAGGATTTTTCTTTGTATGCTGCAAGTTTCAGAGTGGGCTGTAGAGCAAATGCAACTGTTCTGAATTTGTGACATTGCACTGGATTCAAAATACACGCACTGTGTTTTGAAACAATTGATTTGTGATCCATAGAGACTATCAGAAGAACAGGAACACACGACTTTTTAGCCAAAATTTGCACGTGTAAGTTAAGTGGCTTTTCATGATGATTACTAGAACAGGCTATCGATCTCAATTTCTTTGTTAAAGGAGTTAGATCTGGAATCCTTTATTGGATTCAGTTTTCACTTTTTCCTGCCTAAATGATAGCTTTGCTATAATTAAGAGTTTTAGAAATCCTAAGAACTTCAGCATTGACTCTAGAGGTGATTCCTATTTGCTTGCACTTTTGCTTTTGTAATCCACAGAAAGGGAAATGGACCGTTGCAAAGCTTTAGAAAACTACTTAAATACTTCTAAGCAGTGTGTGCACCTGGAAAAATGGAAGTTTAATATGATGTATATCACTAGTCTGATAGAGATAGTAAAAGTTCATTTTCCTTTTGTGGTGTTCATACCACAAGGCTTCCAGACGGCCACCAGGATGATTCTGGTATAAGCAAAGTGAAGCAGTCAGAGCAATCAACATGGGACTAAGAGGCTCTAGTTCTCAAAGAGGTGCTGTGCTGCACATCCCTACTGTGCAACACCTGTCTACCTTTATAGCAAAATACACATTGTTCATGATGAACATGATGGTGATAGTATATGCTATTGATGTAATCCTCCTAAGTTGGGGAATTCTAGCACGTAAACAAGGTTACTGAGGCTTTTATGAAATTCAGGTCACACCTGACACAAGAAAGATAAAGGAGATGACTTCTGGGAAGCTGTATATCCCAGCAGTAAATGAAAGAGCAAGAACAAGCTCCTTAAGTTGAGTTCTCAAAGCTCCATGGCATACAAGTGTCAGCTGGTATCTTGAACTCTGTCATGTTTTGTGGCTGTGAGTGTGAAGACCATTCAGAGTGAAAAGAGCACAAGAGCACCAAGCGTAGGGCGCATGTTATGAAAACAAACTGCTCAGGGAGCAGGTGGGAGGCAATGGAGGCCAAGCACCTTAACCCCCTTTCAAGTTTGTCTAGTGCTCCAGCAGCAGAAGGCAGCTGTAACTGGGCTGGATCCTGAGGCAGCTCAGAGCTACTGTGGTGAAAGGTAGATCCCTTATCACTGGAGTATAGGCTGAAACTGCCAAAGCATTTCTCTTACATTTAAAAATTCTTCTTCATTCAATAAACAGATGAGATTATTCCCTCTGTTGTGCCCATGATATCAAAATAGGTAGGGAGTGGGCTGCTACTAAAGCAGAAACTCTACCGAGCTACCTGCTGTAGAGGTATATTGAGAGAGAAATGGCCAGAAACTAGTTTCAGTATCTAACCTTCCTGAGTTCTTCAGTAATTTTATCTTGCCGCATTTAAGAGAATAGTGTTGATTCATTTGTACCTGCTTTTCTTAGCTAAAAGACAAACAACATCTGAATCTATATTTCTATTTTTAAAATAAAACTATCAGATCTGTTAATACTATATTATTGGTTGATTCATTCCTTTTTTTTTTCCCCTGAGCCTGTCATGCAAATAATGTTTTCAGCGGGGTACTATTCTATGTGATGGTAAATGCATAAATGTTGCAAGTTAGTGTTTCAGTATTATTGGTATCTGTTGTGTATGTCCAGTGGTCTCCATGAGTAATGCCACTACGAAAATCTGCTGATTTGCATCAGCCTTTTCCATGTTGTTCTGGACCCTGTGTCTTTTGCCTCTAAAATCTGTCCCTTGTCTTTTTCTGACAGATTTTTATTTTACTGAAATGCATAATTAGTATATAATATATGGAACCACATAAGTATCTTCCCATCATAATCCATAACAACTGCTTCACCTTTCCAAAACGAGGAAAGAGAGTTATGCAGACAAAATGCTTGAGGTTATTGACGTACAAAACGTACCTTCAGAAACAAGTTCCTAACAGCTTGCTGAATCACAGGTGAAGAATATTCTTTAAACAAGTAAGTCTTAAGCTCTCTTAGCATTAACATGGACAGTAGTATACTCAGCTCTCTCTGGAGTAAAATAAATCTCTTTGCTCCACTCATAGCAGCACAGGCTATAGAGTGACATTTTTTCCAGATGGGGGGCCTAGTTCCTTCAGGGTAGATTTCCATAGAGTTCAGGAAGACACCTCCTTACTGAGAAAAGTCTGATGGCATTCTGAAGAAAAAAAAAAAACAACAACAACCAAACCCCAAACTGAAAAATACAGATATTTAGAAGCCCTACACAAGTTGTAACTATTTATTTTTCCCCTTGGGCCTGTCATGCAAATAATGTTTTCAGTGGGGCACTATTCTATGTGAAGCTAAATGCATAAGGACTGCAAATTAATGTTTCAGATTATGTTCTATGGTACTGTAAATGCATTTAACTTAAAGATAATACTTTCTACTTACACTCGTACCAGAAAAATCAACTCAGGTGGTTGCTTATTGCTAGTTCTTCTGGGAGAAACATGCAGTAAGACATGTATATGTAGTTTTTATTTCTGAAATATCATAGACATTACTTGTTTCATTCTGCTTGGAACTCTATTTAAAAAAAAAAAAACCTCAGATTTTAAAAATCAACAGCAAAACTCAAATAATCCAGTATTACGTGTATTTTGGAAAATAAATACAACTTAATTTAAAATGTGAATATAGAGGTAAAAGCACCAGTTGCATTCAGTAATTGCCAGCAATCAATGTTATTGCATGCAGAAAATTGACTAGTACACCCAATGTAAATTATTGATGCATTCATATTGACTTATTCTGACTTTGATGGATAGAAAATGTGACACTATTGTAATATGCATATTGTATTAATAACATAACTAATGAAAGATAATTTTTAACAAACTACGGCATAAGGCCTTAAATTATTGATGGAAAACAGTTTAGAGATGGTTAGTGCATTAGTTGAATGTATTCATTTCACTGACCATTTGGTCTGGTCCCATCTGCCACAAGTTAGCTTCCTCATCTCTCTAGTACCCATTCAGGTGCATTTGGAGCAGCTGGAATATTAGTTCTCTATGGAGAAATAAGATATCACCATGACTCACCAATGCTTCCCGCAGTTCCATGCTCCCCAGCAGCCTCTTCAACAATAGGACAAGGCCCCTCTCAGTTCCAGGTCTAATAATTTAATCTCATAAACCAATGTAACTTAGTCCCTTGGAGAGCCTTGCCTTATTAATAAAAAATGCAGGCATACAATTTACATTGTTACAGTGACATTCCTCATATTGGTTTTTTTGTTCTTTTTTTTCATTCTGTCAAAAGCTTCCGGAAATAACTTAATAGAGACTTATTCAAAGAAATAATGTGGTCATTTGAGCTAGTTGGCCTAGGATTTTAGCACGAAAATGAGGAAAAGGTAGGGCCAGTGTGGGAGGGATATGAGAGATGGGGGAGTTACTACATTAAAGGTTTTAGTTTGGCAATGCTGAAAAAAAAAGAGTATGGATTGAAAAACAAGAAATGGTCACTTTTGATCCATCTTTGCAGTTAAACACTGTAAAAGCAAATAGACTGTATTTGCTGAAGGATTTTTCTTAATACTAGTAGCATCATTTAGTGATCTGTTGGACAGTGAATCAGGACAACGCACATGTGGGTCAAAACATTCAATTCCCACGACTTTCATTTGAGTTTGATGGTACAAATTGATGACGTGTAGCATGCAGTTTGCAGGCTGTGTCCATTTCCACAGATGTTTTATGTTAGAAGTTGTTCTTTGTTGTTAATTTGAAAGATCATTTCAGGAGGAATGTCAAGAAGGAAATGGTTGGAAGCTTAAAGAAAACATTACCTGATGGCAGAGATCTTTTGAAAGAAAATACTTTTTGTTGCCAGTATTCATGGGAGGTGGTGGGAAATGATTCTTGTTAGCAGGCAGCTTAGACCTTCCAGAAATCCCTCTCTACCCTACTGATTTTCTGCTGTATTCTGACCTGGAAATGTCTGAGACCAGTATTTAGACTAGGCAAGTCCTCTTCATGCTAGATTTGCCATGCTCCCACATGGTGTTCTAGACCACACCAGCTTGCTCACCTAAGCAGAACTCTCTGTGTCTCTGCCTTGGTTAATACATAGCGTGCTAAGTGGGCTTCCACAATTACTAGCAGCAACCACGCCATGAGTCAGAGGATGAAGTCAGCCTCTGAATGAACAAAAAGACATGTCAAAGAACTCTTGGTTACTGTTGCCAAAAATGTCCTTATTTTTGGGTTCCGTAGTCAGAGAGTGTATGACTTCAGTTACTCGTTTAGGGAGCCTGCAATTACTGTCCCCACTGAAACAGAATGGGGCAGGTCTGAAAAAGCAGAGGAATTTTGGGAAGTATTCATCTAGTAAGCCACAGTTTACTATGATAATACTAATCCAGGACTCCGGGATGAAAAAGTACCTGGATTTTCCAAAGAACCAAAGCAGTGTTTCTATCTCCATCCTTAGCTCGTTTTCCTCCTCACTCTCTAAAACCAGCGTGGAAGGTCTTCTCCAGAGCTAGGTTTTCTGTCCTAGTCACAGGTGAGAGGTTATTAAGTGCAACCGAGACATATCACACCCCAGCTATAGAGTGATTTATGTGACTAGGACTGGTGCCACATACTGAGTATGCCTGTGGTTCTCCAGCTCAGTCATTCACCAGGGGAACACTTGGGAACTTCCAAGAGCTCGAGCTGGACTATCTCTCTTTTACCAAAGAAAACACCACATTTGGCTTCCTCATCCTTACCAGGCATGACTAGCTCTCAGGACTCATAAAAGAACTTCTGAAGAACTGTTTTCTCCAAAGTATATCAGATGTATAAAATGAGATAAGCTCTCTTATTTTGTTTCGCTTTGTTTTCTTTTCTTTTTAAACAATACAAGGGGACTGTGTCCCATGATACAGCAGAACTATTACATTTTAGCTCAGTGCACTATTCAGATCTCCTGGTTGAACACAGCAGATATATATTGTGTTCAGAAAGTACAGAAAGGGTACAAAGTACAGAAGGGAGAAAAAATGTTTCCCTAATGCTGCTGGCAAAAGCAGTGCTTATTTTGGTATGCTAACTGCTGGAGAACATATGATCTTCCCCTGTTTCTTACAGAAGAATTAAAAATGGTATTCTGCCTTCCTGGATCTCATGGAAACAGCTGACAAGCTACTGTGCTCCCTCATACTTCTGCTGGAGCCTGGTGTTAGTCACTGGGTCATCTTTTTGCCCTTCTATTTAAACACTGTTTTGCACTGTTAATCTAAGTGGAGTAAGACAGTCTGCAGGGGTTTAAAATGAACGACAAAACTTGTGTGGTAGATTTGTCTAACATGCTTGAACACGGACTGAGGTCTAACACCTCTTGTGTAAATCAAAGGGTTTATCCATATTGAAAAGTTATTAAATCCCTGTATGATTTCACAAATACAAAGCAGGAAAAACGCATGAAAAAAAGCTGTAAAAGAAGCTGTGGTTTTTTCTGAACTATGTTTTTATGATTGTTTATTCCCATGTCAGAGAAAACTGTGCCTCTTGACTGTCCATCTGTGAATCAGTCAGTAGCTGGGGCTAGATGTATGCTCCTACTATTTGTTCACAATGCCTTCCTCAAACCACCAAAATGCCAAAAAGTCTTGTTTCTGTAATTGGTGCGTGGCCGCAATATTCATACCGTAGTTTTCTAATCAGAGCTAAAATGCTGTGCAGACCACTTCTTGTAAAACAAAGCTGAGGTTAGTTTTTTCAGATAT
The DNA here is from genome assembly GCF_000703405.1 of Apaloderma vittatum. NCBI lineage: Eukaryota > Metazoa > Chordata > Aves > Trogoniformes > Trogonidae > Apaloderma > Apaloderma vittatum. Next base: position 13,176 of record NW_009705224.1, read on the forward strand.
TGAGATTTCTCCATGCAAAACCCCCTAATTTTATTTCTTCAGGTTTAGTGAATTGAGCAGTATGTTTCATGTACGTTCAGGCTGTCTCTCAGCACGTGGACACAGCTTTTCTGCTTTTTGTTTTTCTCTGTATATTACTGTAACAAAAATGTGAATGAGGGCCCAATTCCTGTTTTATGTTCCAGGTGAAATGCATGGTGTTGTCTCTCTTTGAAGGTGGTTTGATAAGCTCTGTATAGAGGACAGAAGGCAAAATTTAGGTTGTACCATGCAACATCTCAGAGATTGCAGTGTCACAGGTCATACAGCAACATGAAAAAGCTGGTATAGCATAGAACCATAAAATCATACAGTCATAGAATGGTTTGGTTTGGAAGGGACCTTAAAGATAATTTAGTTCCAACCATCCTGCCATGGGCAAGGACACCTCCCACTAGACCAGGTTGCTAAAAACCTGGCCCTGAACACGGGGAGCGGGTGTCCACAACTTTTCTGGGCAACCTGTTCCAGTGTCTGAAACATTAGGCAACATATAACTTATATAGAGCATACAATGCAGAGATAAAGATATCCCAGGGTGGTATTTATTGACTCATACAGACTGTCCAAACTAAAGCACCAGAACATAATTAGAGACATTGGCTGAAGTGCTCTGTCCTACTAGGATAGGCAATATGCATTGTCCACATTTTACTGACGGTCTCAACTGCCCTTCCCACTCACAGAGCAGTTACAAAGCCATTCTGACTATCAGCACCCGATTGCTTAAGGATTGTACATTAAAAAGGTAGAACTAAAAATCTGCTATGGTTTTATACACAGATTTCTGAGCCTCTCTAATGTGTTTTCTGGAGGGACTTGGGTTTCACTGGTTATAGCTATGTTATAATGAGTGTGTTCTTAAGCCCAGAGGATATGGACAGAAGCCCAGGCTGTGGCATGAACGTTCAGTGAGCTCCAGTGAATGTTGAGAGAGAGCCTGATGCCACCTTCCCGCCTGCAGAGAGGCCACATCCCTCCTGCCTGCAGCATGAAGTGGCTTTGTGTGGCTGAACGATTCACCAGCCCATAACACTCAGTGCCTTACTGCAGTTGCACATTGCCTGATTCAGGCAGCATGGTCAGGCTGGGGTCATTGCAAGAGCCAATACTGCATGTAGTAAGGACTGAAGGGGCACAACAGGCAGCCCAGTCTGGCTATGGGGAGGTGGGAAGAGTGCTGCACCCCTGGTGATGCTCTGGTTCATGCCGAGTCCCTTCCTCTGGGTCCAGCAGGGGTGCAGCACCTCACTCTAAGGGTACGATCACTTGATGCCAGCTGTGCATGGAAGCTAGATCTTTAACAGCAGAGAAAAATGTCATGTTTGCTCTTTTGGAATGAATAAATATGTTGCTTTCTCCCACTAATCAGCATGCAATTATTTCATCGACTACTTCAAAAGCATTTGGAAATATGAAAGTGCTACTTGTTTTATTTTGTCAGCAAAGGTGCAAACTTGAAGGCAAGAGACTTTTGGGGGATTTTGCTCAGTTTACTCATGTAGTTTACTCAGTTTACTCATGATGCTTAGATAAGGAGCATTTATCCGAGGAATGGTTTCTTTTGCATTGTATCATGAAATATGCGTGAATAAGATTACAGCTACTCCAATTTCAAATTACTAATTTGTTTTAATGAAATCCAACTCCTCCCAAGATTGCCCCAGAACTATATAATGATTTGAAGTGCTAATGCTTGCACTGGGATCTTTACATTAGCAAATAAATCTGGAAAAATAAATGTACCCATTTGTCTGCCTTGCAGGGATATTCCTGAGGAGGCAGCTGCACGCTGTTTCATTTCATTGTGTTGTTTTGGTTTTAACCAGCTTGGCTTTCTGTTCAGCCGTGCTGCAGGACAGGAAGGCTCCATTTCAGCGGTAAAAATGTTTCTTTTTAGCCAAAAAAATAAATGTGTCAGCTCCACCGTGGAAGTTGTGAGGCTGCAAAGTGCAGCTCTATTTACAGTAGAATGGACTATAAAAGCAACACCACTGAGACAGAGTCGGTCCTCACTTCTGAGTTCCACCCCTCAAAGCAGCCTGTAAGACCAAGGTGTTTTTTATTGTGTTTGCTCTTCTGACCGTGCCAAAAAGCTATTTGCAAAGTTTAAGTTTCCCAGAAATAATAAATACGAGTGACCAATGTTCAAATGTTCCATGTTCAAAGTTCAGCAAATTTGGGGGATAGCCTCAAGAATCCTTCCCTTAGGAAAAGTTTCACTGGCAATTCACATGAGACAAATAAAGAAATCAAGAGCTATAAGCAGAGGAGACTGAAGTATCTGTCTTTAGATAATCAGCTAAGGTGACTGAAATGATTTAGTTTACAAAAAAAGGAGGTTAATAATAAATCCTATTCTTGAGTAATAGTATCTCTTGATTTTTGCAAAGTAATATAGCATTCTCTCCTGTGTCAGTCTTCAGAAGTGGGGAAGAAAACTCCAAATTCTTATTTTTCACTTGGAAAGCGCTCCCATTCTACTTCTGCTGCTTTACATCAAGATGGACCCATATAAAGCCTGTTATATTTTCTTTAAAGGATATCTAAGCTAGCAGGTGGCTCAATTTTTATTTCAAATTGTAAGCTGTTTTGAAGAGAGGCATACTCAACCCCTCATAAAATCAGTGTTTCAGCTCCCTGGATAGTGAGGAGAAACAGATATTTCTAGATAGCTAGTTTAGATTTAGGCATCTAACTTTTAGTGGCTTAGGTTAACTGAGATGAGTGAAGATATGTTACCAACTGCAGATAAATAAATGCTTTGTCTAAAATTTCCAGTATGAAGATAAAGTGCTGTTTGGAATATATAGGCTTCTTTCCTGTTTTTTTCTGCTCACCTATCATCCCACAAATACCTTGGGGGAGATATATATATATATATATATTCCCACTTTGTGTCTAACTGCTATTACTGCTAGTAAGAGATGTAAGTGGGTATTGAGAGCAGAATATACCCCAGTTTCAAGTACCTGAATTATTTTTACTTTGCATGGAAATATGATTAGTTGTAATGAGAATTCAGGATTCAATGAAGATGAGGTAGCTTAATGGTGAGAATTCAGTGCACTTTTACAACCTGATTATCTTAAAATGTCTCAACTTATAGCTTTTTCAAGCAGACATAATGGACCTTATTCAATAAGTTTGCTTAATCAGGTGTTACTTGTGGAGAAATATTGCCATCCTTCCAAAAATAAAATATTATGTTTCCATGTGTTACTACTGGGTTTTCCCCTTTTCTTCCTATGAAAGGAAATTCTGATACAGCCCTGAAATTCTTTTATTATTAATATCTATTGCACTGAAATCAAAATAGCTTGTAGAACTGGCTCCCTCATTTTTAGGTTTTCATACATATCCTATGATAGTAGTGGCTTGGGGATATTTTAGCTTCCATAAAAGCTATTGGCAAAAATAACACAATTAACAGACTGTGGCTTTTCAGGAACAAGGAAAGCCATGGTCTTCTGAGGAAACAGGGTCCTGGCGAATGCAAACAGGGCTGAGGCACTGAAGAAGAGGCCTCCTAAACCTGGTTTGTCACTAACTCAAGCAGCTTGACATACCTCTGCCTCAGGGTCTTCAAATGTAAAATGGAGGCAGTAATAATTCCTGTACCTCAGGACAAAACATGAGCATAGCCAGTGTTTCATCTGCTTCTTGAACAAGCTATATGAAAAAGCTTAACTACTAGTATCCGTGTTACAGCGCACTGTCTGTGCCTCTCCTGTTATGAAGGGAAGTCTCTTTGTTTTTTGCACAGAAATGAAAAGTTTGTGAAAATGGGCTCAGTATGCCTGCTTAAGGTCCCAGACTGTGTCCCCCTTCCTTTGCTCCTTTAGGAGTGCTGCACCTAGTATAACAGGGTGCAGACTGAGTTGGGAATATTCCATTTCGTGATTGCAATAATTCAATGTTTTTCCTAGGCACAGCTTTGTGTTTATGATGAAATTAAGCAGTCTCAAGTGAAAAATGTAGTCTTAGGAAGAGCACAAGGTCAGCTACCCAGGAGTGGTTTTTTTTTGCTTTACACGTATTGTGCATATATATATATATACATATTTATACACTTATGAAAAACCTAACAAAGAAAATATACTTAATCCTTTCCATGTTTAATTATCAAGATAGTTAAGAACTTAATACCTGCATGTTACCAGTGTAGGAAGGTATAAGGAACAAGGGAAGTGTCTTCCACATATGTTGTCTTGTGGTATGCTGTGTCAAGCTGGGTACTTATCTGTCTGTGTTAACTCAAGCTGCCTAAACATTAATTTTCCTGTCTAAGCCAGCTAAATCTGAACACAGCACTTCCTCTGGTCTGAAAATCAATGTTTAGGGAAGTGTACTATACTGTCCTTCAGAAGTGCTTATCTTTCCACTGAGTATATAGGGGACTGGGTGACCATTTTAGTCTAAAATTAAGGAATAAGTTACTGTAGCATTGAGCAACATGAAACCAGCCTTCAGGTTGCTTGAAAAAAATTAAAAATGTAAAAAAGGATGTCAGAACTGTAAATATGCAGAACAGTTTAAGGTATGTTCATTACTCACTTTCAGTTCCATAAAGAATAAGGTTGTTAACGTTATGAAATATCTATGGATAACTTTGAATGCTTGGTTTTCAGCAGAAAATACAGATACTGCTGGGAAGGACAGGAACCAAATAGATTTCTGCTTGATAGTATATTGTGTACGAAACCCACTATCACTGAACAGACTTGTATCCTATGCAGAAATACTAGGTCAAACAAATGACTAACGTGTTGGGGATGACAAAAATCTGTCATCTCACTCTATCAGCATCTCACCATGGTTTTCCAGTGCTGCTATTTAGTATTAAACAGAAAGCCTATCAAATGTAGAAGACTAAAATAGATGAAAAAGGTTAAAATTTTGAGAGAATAAAATTATTTGGAAGATGTCAGGATGGGGTAAACATATAATGCGATTTCCCCTCATTTTGCAAGCTGTGATAGAACTAAAAAAAAAAGAACAAAAAATACGACATAATAGGAAAAAAAAAAAAAGAAAAGAAAACATTGTAAGCTGCCTTCTTCTTCTGAATTACCTGTACACAGAGCTGAGTCCTGTAGTCCACACTCAACCATTTAAACTGACTGAAGTTTTGTCTGGGTGAGTAGAAAGATCCCATCTTGAGAGTACTTGCTGAGTGATACTTTTTACTGATGGATATAGGAGATAGGCTGTGCCATTTCAGTCTGTCGATTTTCAGTCTATGTATCAGAAAGAAAAACTATGAAATGAAATCCAAGATAGTTCCAAGAAGTTTGAAGAAAGTGAAGAAGCAAGTACTATGGTGAGTGCTTTAACTGTAGCAAGAATGCCAAACTGGAATGTGACAGAAGTAGTTTAAAGATCATTCTACAACTCTTAGTGCTTGAATAAGTTTAGGGCTATGTTGGATCATGATCCAGAATGTCATTCCTTATTCATGTCCAGAGGAGTCACTGGAGCTTTTCTGCCTTCACTGATGATGTCACTGGGAGAAAAGCATCACCCCCATCTTTCAGTTTCCTTCACTTGGTGATCCGAGTTTTCCTTTGTCTCGTGTACATATACTGAGAACTCAAGTCTTATTGGTGCAAATGCTTGTCATCAAAAATGACAGCTTGTGGAGCAGGCGTTTTGGGTGATATTCAGGGTACTGTTATGATATTGTTGTCCATTTTGAAATCTGCCATAGCCTGTGAACATCCATACACGTTCAGATAAAGTCACTTTCCTATTGTCCCTGTGCCATACACAAGTATAGACATGTATATGTTTTTGAAAACTAGCTTTTAGCGAATGGCTCGGCTAGCACCATCCTTAACAAGCTTGTTTTAGTCTATTACTTCAAATTAATTTTTTAAGACTAGCGCATTAGAGAGTATGTCTGTTGGGGCTACAGTTGGAAAGACAAGTCTGAGGGCTAGACTATGGAAAAAAAACAGCACATAAGGGAAGAAAACTGCCTGAAGGAAACATACTGCTGTTTGAATAGCAAGCGAGAGGTGGGAGGCAACCAGTTGAAATAAGCCTTGTTAAAAAAATAAAAAAAAATGAAAACTGGGAAAAAGGTTCAGATAGTCTTTAATAGCCCAAATTCAAACTGAGGCTTTGCCAGCTTTAGCATATCCTACACATTTTTCTTATCACAGTGGTGGACTTCTGTGAAGTACTAGTAAAAAAAATCAAAAATTGTAAATGCTTTAGGGATGACACCCTCCCCTCTGGCAGATACACACTGTGGGGGTGGGGGGCAGAAGGTGCTGTATTTGCTTCTTTAGCACTCTTCCCTTTCATACATCTCGTATGGTACTTGCCAATGAAATGTCATTTTATGCATAGCTTTCTTCACCCATTACACTTTGTAAATAAAATTCCCAGTTCTCAGGACATTTCCAGAAGGGAAGAATCTTTATTTGTAAGGTATAAAAGAATAATAAAGTGGATGCGACAACCAGGAGATTGTCATAAACAATCTGAGATTGTATGTGCTGGTTTCTTTTCTTTCTCCCTTTCTTTTTCCCTTTTTACTTCTGGTTCCTGGACTTCGAAAGCTCACTTTTTAGTTAATTTCTACAAAGTAGATTATTATTTCCCAAAGAAAACTGAGATTGTTCTGTAGTTCCAGGATCTGGAGCTTAAAGGAAATACTGTCCAATACCACAGGGCTCGTGCTATTACTGAGAAACAGTAAAGCTGAGTCTGAAAGTCTGTCCAGAACCTGTTGTTCTGACTATACTCAAACCAAGAGTCCCTTTGAGGAGCTCTCAGCTATTAGTCAGGTGCAAGTCGAGCAGGTAGCACAGGACATTCCTGAATGAGGCCCTTCTAACTGAAATATTAATCTAGGTCAGAGAAGATTGTGTTGTTGCCTCACCCTCAGATGGAATTTGATGTTCATTCTGATTCCTTGTGCTTGTTCTGTGGCTACTTAATACCAGAGGCTTCAACAGCTTCACTTGGCTCCTGAGACACCCAAGAAACCCAAGCCTAAATCCTCAATGCAAGTTCAGGGACAAATAGGGCTGCATTGATGTGATTTGTGTGTACTCAAAACACGCATATCACGAATTGTGATTTTTGGACTTTATGTGCAGCTAAAAGGTTGTCAATACAGCTTCAGCCTTTATCAGGAAAAGAATGCTGTAATATTATGCCTTAACACTCCAGATCCTTTTTTTTTTTTTCCTCCCACTGCTGGGGACATTGCCTGTGGTTATCTGGGATTTGGTTAGATCTGAGATCTCTAACTTTCAAATTCGTGCCTGCATCCTCATGCTAAACTTGCTTTAATTAATTTAGCTAATCTACATCATGCATGCAATTCTTACCAAAAACACTAATTATAACTAGACAATAGTTAATGTGCCCCACCTAACTATGTCTTTTCAAGAACAAAGAAGAGCACTTTGAACTTCTATAGCCAAAAATTAAATGTGAAAATAGACACCACTGAAGTGATCAGAAACTAGTAAGTCTCTTATTTTAATCTGACAAAGAAATCTTTCTAGGAAAACGCAGCCTGTGAAGCTGCATCCATCCTGCATCATGTAATCCTTTGTGGGAGAATCAGAGGAACTCCACACCAGCTCAGAGCAGCTATGTGCATACGTGCAGGCATGTAGAGTTACTTTAAATATATACTACTCTCTCCCAAAGGTAAAATGGGAATCAGTTAAAGACTTTGCTGTCAACTGAGTGATCCTCACATTTAACTCCTTCTTTACAAACTGACTGTGTTTAAAGCAGGATAGAAATATTTTTTCCTGAACTCATTTAAGAAAAAAAATGCTGTAAATCGTCGCCACATCCATTTTTAAATTATATTTAACAACATAATTGCTTCTAAATCTCCTCTTTCCTCCACCCACAGAAAAGAAGTACATTCGAGGATACAAAATGGCATTGAAACACTGAGAAAAAAAATATTCCAAACTGCTCTGTTGCTAGCATAGTATGGCTATAGCAAAACACATACTAGTGAGTTGGAATCATATCATCCTGAGCATCTGCACTACTCCTCCTTGGAGAGTGCATACTAATCATCTCTCTTCATGGTCAGTAACCACATAAGGACAACACCAGACGATGCCAGTGGTTTTGGTCCTGTAGCATTTATATGCCTTCCTGCAAAGATAGTCATGCCAGATAATATTCGTCAACCTTGTCTTTGGTCTTCTCTCTTGATTGAGGCAGATGTTTATTTTCCATCTGCACTATATGTCAATGCAACTGCAGCCTTCATCTGGCAAAGGGTGCCTGTAATATTATGAGGCCATCGCATAAGCTGCTGGAAAGATTACTCTTGTGAATAAAATCAGTTTATGGCTAAAAACATTTATTCTTCATTTTGATAAGCCCTTAACAAATGAAAATTTGCTTCCTTACACTTTTGCCAAGCATAGGACCATGTTTATTCCTAGCTATATGGGTCACGAAGGATTCCCAGCTGTTAGATAGAGTCAGTTGTGCATTGCTGCACTCAACAACATCTGTTTCACAAAAACAGTATCCAGCTTTTAGCGCTCAAATGGAGGTTATACCATATGCCAGCAGACCACTTAGTTTTTACCTTGGGAACCAACTTTACACTAGTCAAGGTAACAGAGGAAGTACGGAGTATTTAAATGCTACCAGGCTTCAGTCACATCTTCATGTGCTCTTGTCATTTCCAACTATATATAGTAAAATTAGTTCCAAGCATATACCGCAAGCTGTTTCTCTGTTTAATTATTAACTGGAAGAAAGTTTGTTTGCAAAACAGTTAAAATGTTTTTTGTGATAGACTCTGATGTCGAAAGTGGTGCCATAAGATGCTTCTGCAAATACAGAACCTTGTTAAAATGTCAAATAATATCAGCTATCAACAAAGGCAGATCAGGTTGAATACCCTTTAACTACTGAGCAGGATGTTAAAAACCCATGCTACTGTGGCACTCTGCAGAGCCTCGCAAACCATTCAAAATGTCTGGTGCTGTTATACTACCAGGATGTTTTCAATTATGATTTATGCTGTTCTACCAACTGTCTTCTCTCCTCTCGCTTGGTTTTAATCCCTTAATAAGTCTCTAGAAATAAAGTTTTTAAAATACGTATCTTTGACAGCAACAGATAGATCAGACTAAAGAAAATGCCTCTGATAGGTGAAACATTCTTTAAGGAGAAAACCAAAGAATTTTATGCCCTTACTGATAGCAGGAAGACAGTTGTCTCTGGTAACTTTGCATGGTATTATATTGAACTTAGCGATTTAGGAAAGCAGATTTATTGCCGATGATTAATTTTTATCATAAATGTTTTGTTGCAAAATACATTCCTTAATGCCCAATAAGATGTTTTCAATAGCACATGGATTAAATTTGGTGTATACTCCTGAATAGCTACAAGATTCACATTATACTTGATTCTACCAAATCATATCACTGAAAATGTGGATTATGCTAGTGAAGTGAATGAGGTAGACTCTGTTAACACATACAAATTTTATTTACATGTAATTCAATTGACTGCGGTGGAATTATTTGTCACTGAAATGATGCAAAAAGCCAGTTATGATACTATAGACCAGTTTGCTCCAAATCACATCCTTAGTTTGTAAAACTGGAGAACAAGATGAGTCGTTACACTATGTAATTGCTTATATCTATTTCCTTGCCATTATACAACCAAGCAAGTAACAAGTTTATATCACCAAACAGATTCTGTCCTGCCAGCATCCAGGGGAGCAGAAATAAACTCACTTGGTCCATTGTGACTCTTCTGTGAGCATCACATTGTACAAGCTGTTTCTCGCTTAGGCTGCCTCTTGGCTTACCATCTGAGTTGCACTATGACGCTCCTCTTGCTCCCTTCTACTGGCATACGGAATAGATCACCATGCTTCTCTGGTTGTTCAAGTTTTTTTTGGATATAGATGATGTGGTGTTCACATCCTAATATGGGGCAAGGTATAGCCAGAAAAGCATCCACCTTCAATAACAGAGGCTCTCAGTTCCATACTACAGCCATTGCCAGAGCCTTACAAAGCTGTGATTTGGGGAAATGTGTCAATACACCTACGAAAGACAAAACAAGTTTCTAACTATGCCAAGTCATACATTATCTTAGGAAGTCAGGGGGGTGTCCCCAGAAGGGAAATTGACAAGAACAAGGACTGCAAGGCAGATCAGAACATCAGAGGAGGCAAATTTCTGAACAGGATGAGGTAACCTTGTCATTAGTTTATGTACCTTATTGTCACAAAACACAGATTGAATCTTTAGATAAATATGGATGGAAAAGGACAGGACAAGGGGCAATGGGTATAAGCTGGAACATAGCAGGTTCCACAAAAATACTAGGAACCTTTTCCCTGTGAGGGTGACAAAGCCCTGGCACAGGCTGCTCAGGGAGGTTGTGGAGTCTCCTTCTCTGGAAACATTCAAAACCTGCCTGGACGTGTTCCTGTGTGACCTACTGTAGATGATCCTGCTTTGGTGGGGGGGGCTGGACTAGGTGATAAATTCTGTGATTCTGTGATAAGAAATAAGATTTTTAAATTCATGTTAGGCACTTAATAAATAGAAAACCTTCCCAGATAGCTAGATCCAGAGTGGTTTAGAACAACTTGAGTCAAGGAGTTACATCCATTTATACTGTATCAAAACTTGGCCTCTACATCTTTTTTTTTCTTTTTTTTTCTTTTTTTTCTTTTTTCATTTTTTTTCTTTTTTTCTTTTTTTTTCATTTTCTTTTTTTCTTTGCTAACTGTTGTCAGATACACATCTGAGCTTCTCCTGCAACAACATCTACTCAAATCATGGCTGGATATTGGAGTTTTCAAACCTGTTTTCTGTTTTCGAACGTGTAAGAAATCATCTAGCTGAGAATGATCTACTTGAAGGGCAATATGGAATACTTCACATAGAGTAAAAACCCAACAAATCCTTGAATTATCAGTTCTATCTTCTTATGATGGAAAAAATCCTCTTTCTTTGTATTTTGAATATTTTTTCTGTCTTCACCAACATTAAGTTCCTTGGGACATTGATGCCTTTCTGTAAGCGTGTAACATGCCTGTGTTTGGTTAATTCTGTATTGCAAATAATAACAGTTTAGTTTGTTCTTCCCTCAAGGGCTAAAATTACTGAAGTTTTAGGTCATCCATTTTTTTTCACTAGAAGTTATCTGAAGGGTCACACTCTCCTCAAACTAAAAAAAAAAGGATTTTATTTCAAAATAAAGTAACCTTTGCAAAAATGAAAGGCACACTATCACTTTATAGCTTTCTTCTTAGAATGCAAGTTGGGAAGTATTACTGCTTTTGTTTTTCAGTCTTCAGAAATTTAGACAGAGCTGGAAAATCTTCCTTTCTGTTCATTATTGCTTGTCATCCAGTTCAGTTTTGAGGTGTTGGCCCTTGCTCCACTTGGAAAACATGAGGATTCATGGGAATGAAAGTAATATTGAGATCATAGAATCGTAGAACAATTCAGGTTGGAAAAGACCCTTGGGATCATTGAGTCCAACCAGATGGCTAGGTTCCAAATCAAAAAACAACAAACTACGTCCTCCCCTCAGTCCACAACCTTATCACAGAATTTTTTGACTCTTTATAATCTAGTCTTTTTATTATGATCTTGTGCTTCTGCTTTGTACTCCTTTCTCCTCTCTCCCATTTAAAAAACTCCAGTGGCTTTATTTAAGCTCTTCCTAAGCCTACAAGTTTGGTGAGCTTCTCTGAACAAAATATATTAAAAAGCAAGCTGGTTTTCCAGGTGGGTTTTCCCAAGCTCTCACAGCTCTCATTAGAGTAAAGTTTTTACAGTTACATCTGCACAAACAGTGAAAACAAATACAGTGTAATGGCATGGAGCTGAAGGAAGTTAAGTGCACATCTCCACCTGCCAAGGCCCAGATGTGGGAAATAACACGGCACAAAGACCCCAAATATTGGGACGCGGCAAAATTATTGCTACAGAAGGCTCCGGTGCTATGTTAGTTTAATTTCTTCAAGCATAATGTTTTCTGCAACCATTGTTTCACCAT
>NW_009705224.1:25287-26732 GCF_000703405.1 Apaloderma vittatum
AAACGGTATTACAGCACTAAGCGTGAGGTAAGATTTATGATGTCGCTACAACCAGAAATGAGCAAAATGTTTGTCTGTGATGAAGAACGCCCATCATTAAGAGAGACCATAAAGAGAGATGTTTGTGTCTATTACCAGAGATAGTTAAGACATGCAATTCAGAGAGGACTTACTGCCTTACAGAGTTTGGATATGCATTAAGAGAGCAAAAGAAAATTCTGTTTTCTAAAATTTCTGAGATTTCCTAACCACTATCACACACCACAAATCAATAACACACTGAATCTCTTTCTCTTCATAAAACTCCTTATTTGTTTTTACCAAGTAATGCCATGTGGCACATAAAGGCAGTGTTGTTTCTTAAAGAGAGAAATCCTCTCTTAACGCTGGACACTTGTATCTATCAGACAGGCACAAATTGACATTAACAAGTGATGGTGAAAGCGTGGAAATCTTCTGAGATATACTGGACTTAGTACAGCAACTCATACTGGCTTAGGCCACAGTTCTGTTGTAGCCAGTATCTGATCTTTAATAATAATTATGACAATGCTAGAGCACATACAGCACAATACTGTCTCAAGCACACCATCTCGCATTTTCTGCAGTCTTACAGACTTGTGCAGTCTTATGGACTTCATGGGCTGGGCATGCGAGGTCCTTCTTCCCATTTAAACAGCACTATTTTTACACCCATGTATACATTCTATGATATACTTCAGATATGAGCTCTACGATTTAACTACCATGTGAAAAAAAAATGCCTTGTGTTTTGCTGCCTGATAATGTAATTAGTTTCCTCTTAGTTTTTGTATTAGAGAAACAACTACTAGTTGTTCCCATTTCTCCATCTCTGTGCCATTTGTAACTTTACAGGCTTGCCCTTAATCTTTCCCTCTTTAAACAAAGGAAAAGTGAACTGCTGGAGAGCAGCGTAGGGAAAAAGGACCTGGAGGTTCTGACGGAGAGCAGGATGACCATGAGCCAGCAATGTGCCTTCATGGCCAAGAAGGCCAATGGCATCCTGGGGTGTATTAGAAGGAGGGTGGCTAGTAGGTCGAGAGAGGTCCTCCTGCCCCTCTACTCTGCCCTGGTGAGGCCACATCTGGAATATTGTGTCCAGTGCTGGGCCCCTCAGCTCAAGAGAGACAGGGAACTGCTTGAGAGAGTCCAGCGCAGAGCCACAAAGATGATTAATGGAGTGGAGCATCTCCCTTATGAGGAAAGGCTGAAGGAGCTGGGTCTCTTTAGCTTCAAGAAGAGGAGGCTGAGGGGTGACCCCATAAATGTTTATAAACATGTCAAGGAGGAGTGTCAGGAGGACAGAGCCAGGCTCTTTTCAGCAGCGTCCAATGACAGGACAAGGTGCAGTGGGTTCAAGCTGGAACACAGGAGGTTCCACAAATATATTAGGAAAAACTTTTTCACTGTGAGGGTGACAGAGC
>NW_009705224.1:26772-53760 GCF_000703405.1 Apaloderma vittatum
GCCTGGACGCGTTCCTGTGTGACCTACTGTAGGTGATCCTGCAGTGGCAGGGGGGCTGGACTAGATGATCTTTTGAGGTCCCTTCCAACCCCTGACATTCTGTGATTCTTTGAGTTTATTTAATTCCTGTTCAAGAAGGAAGCCTTTCTCTGTTCTTCTTATCACCATTTTCCAATACTTTTTCTGGTGTATCCTTCCTGATTCGGAGGGGACCAGAACCGAATGCAGCACTCCTGGGACACAACAGGGACTCACAATGGCATAATGATCTTTCTGGTTTGTTTTTGATTCCTTTCCCAACAATTTCTAACAATCTGTTTGGGGTTTTTTATTGCCTTTGAGTTTTGAGATAACATTTTCGTACCCACGAGTCAAGATATCTTTGCTGAGTGGTAACAGCTAATTTAGAGTGCATCACTGTACATGTATAGTTTGCAGTTGTTTTTCTCCATGCACATTATTTGGCACTTATGGATAGTGGATTTCCTGTGTTAATCTTAGTCACACAGTACTGTGATATGCTTTTGTAATTCTTTGTACACATTCACTACTATGAATGGTTTTGAATCATCTGCAACTTTGCCACCCCTCTTTCTGGATTATTTATAGTTTGGACAGCAGAGGTTCCAACCCCCATCCCTGTAAGACTCTCATGGTATCCTCCCTTCACTATAATACCTGATCACTTCTTTTTACAACTTGTTCCGTGTGTAGAAAACTTCCTGTACAGGCACCTGCACATCCTCCTCTAGAACAACTATTAACACAGAGAGTTCATCCAGCTTTTCTGCTACAGCTTTATGATCCCTTACTGTTCTTTTCACACTTGAGTGATTTCTTAGCCCTCAAAAGTTCTTTCACACAATTTCTTCTCTGCTATGAAAAACATTCCAGTATTGTTTGTATGCTTTTATCAAATTATTTACCAATATATTGATATTTTCTTTTGCTTTCTTTATAAGTGTTTGCATTTATAGTGCTAGAATCTACACTTTCATTTTTTTTCCTTCATTGTACATTTGACCAGAAGAGTGCTTCCTGCAGTCAGAAGAAGGTCTTTTATTCCTAAGTGCCTTTCCTTTTCAGTCTTCTCCCCTGATTCTTTTCAGTCCTTCAGGACAACTTATGTCTTGGGGCACATAAGTTTGTGTCTAAGTTAACAATTATAATTACATATACGAATACAATATCTACAATATAAGCAAATACAATACATACAGACATGTAGGGAATCTGTAGCGCAGTAGGAAAGCAATTGGCTTGAAAATTACAAAATCACAGCTGTAAGCAATACAAGACAGAATATAGAAGGTACATGTAGCTTCCTTTTAAATACTACCAACATTTGGAATAATTGTGCTGAATGGAAAAGGGCAAATGAAAATATAAAAATGCCTTATACTTATCTTCTGATAACACAGACAGTCCACATCTGCCAAATCAGGATTGGTGATGAGGCCAGGTACCCTTGGATTTCTGCAGGGAAAGCTTTGTCTGTGTGATCTTTTTTTTTCTTTTTTCAAATATTTACTATATTTCAAATCACCAAGGGGAAATAATTTGTTGGTCTACAAAGAGTGAAATCCTATGCCTAATAGAAATTATTTAAAAGCCTTGATTCATCCTTCTTTGTTAGCTTACAGTATTTGGAAGAATTGGACAAAAAGAGTGTTTAAGATTTCAAGTGTAAGGATTTGCTTTCTGTCATGATGTGTCTTGGGATCTTTTTAAGAAGAGGTATTTATCAAGCTGTAATGCAGGTTTCAATCATCTCTGTCAGTGGAGGATAGTGGAAATTGATGAAATAGGGACAGAAGTGTGGGAAAAATATAGAAATGACCTTCACATAGATACTGATGTGTTCAAGTTACTTGACTCTTCAAGGTGCCCCAATAACTGACTTACTACAGTATTTTTCTGTGTTTGTTCCTAACATGACCTATGAAGATTTTGTTCTTTTCATATACCTAAAGTTTAATATACAATCAAGTAGTGTTGTTATTTATCAGCAAGAGATTAATAGTCACATAGACTTGACTAATAAGCACTATATTCCACAAATAACTGATACAAAAAGATTATTCAGAGAATAGGGTACCACTAAACATGCATTAAAATGTGGCCTTATATTAGTGGGTAATGTGCAACGAGGCAAGTGTTCTCATTTTGTATTTAACACAGAGATTATTCATCTATGCTTGAAAAAGCAGAATTTTTTAGAGCTGAGAAAAGGTTTGTATGCCTAAAAGCTTGTAGGGGTGTGTGATCTCAAAAAAAAATTTGGACAACTGCAGTGACCAATGGCTGTATCTGAGATAGTTTCCCTTGGTGTCTTCAGTGGTCAACAGAGAGAGAATATATCTGACCTGTTTTAGAGATCTGCTTTATGATGAGATGGTTCACACCTTGGAAGAGTATGTCTCTCTGCTGCTGACACAGGAGTCAAGGCAAGCAATTCACATATAGCGTCTCCTCTGTAAATAGGTGTATGTGTTTAAATGAATCCCACCCAGAGTGTGTTTACACTTTTACTAAGTAGCAAAATTTCATTAACAAAAACAGTTGAATTAGAACATGTAGTACTTGAAAATCTGCTTTTTTACCTCTAGCTCTCTGATTTGAATGCAGACTAAGAGTGCTCACGGTCTAACAGCTGTTCAGTGACCTATGTGACATGCTTTGAGTCTTCAGATTTTTGGTTTTGCAGAGTCCTAAAAATAACCTTCTTTTTTGCCATCCACCTGCTCCATTGCCACTGCCTGCACACTTGGGGCATTTGCTCAGTCATGTTAAACGTGGGGTTTTTTGTACCTCCGTGAAAACAAGCTCTTTAGATAATTGCCAAATGCAAGAATAAGACAAAGGAAACACATTATTGGATCTTAACAGTGAATTCTACTGTCTAAAGCTAGTATCAACCAGTGAAGTACCAGCCAGGACAGCAGGAAAAACGGACTTCCTGAATACACATTTGCACTCAAGTCTTCTACTGCCTTCATGTAATTTTTCACTGTCAGCTAAGACTTTTGTCCTAATTTTGAAAATAATTCATGGTTTAACCCCCAGTTGCATCAAATTTGCATCTATGAATCCTGCTGACAGCTAAGTTCTTTGGAGACTGCACTGACCACAGAGCTCAGAGCGAAGCTGAGGACGCCGTGTTCTCTGTTCAGGGCATCTGGCTAAGGAACAACAGCCCAGAGGAAAACAGCTTTAGGAAATGTTGCAAAAGCCATGAGAAACCTTTCGGCCCCAGAAATTACAATGCACGATTTGAATACCTTTCTCTCTCCATCTCAAATTCTTATCTGAGAAAGACATACTCCAGCAGTTTTGGCTTTAAATGTACTGGAGATTCCCTGAATCCCTCTGTGCACTTTGCTATCGCAAATGCCTTCATATAGTGCCAGGACTTCTGGCAGCAATATAAAACCCTGAGATGTACAGAAGAAATACTGTCATGCTTCCCAGGACTATAGTCACTGTGTGGGCAGGTGGTACAATTGCACCAGGACCTGTAGCTTGAAGCAGAGGAGACCTAAGGTGGAAGCAAGTGCCGGACAAGTTGGTCAGCTTTTTTGTTTTTCCTTATGCCAAGGAACATAACAGCCCCTGGTGCTTCAGGTTATTTGGGGAAGACAGTAGTCTTATTGCCTATTGAAGAGGTTTACATTATCCTGTGTTCAGTTTCCAGGGGATGTTACTATGCGCCTGGCAGGAATAGAAGCCAGTTAAAGGATTAAAAATGCAACTTTCCTTAAAACATTCATGGAAAATCTGTATCTGCCTAGTTGAATGCCTAAATTACTTTGACTTTCTGAGGATTATATAACTATACATTTTCTATATACACCACTTCGAGGAGATTGTCTGAAAACTCTGGCTATCTGGAGCCCACCACATAGAAGCATTAATGTGTTAATAGCATCTGTTGGTATAACTGGGAAACAAAGCCATAGAGAATTACTCATTTGAGTGATACTAGGCAAGTTAGAAGCTGCTTACACATAATTTTGGAAAGCTTTGTTACAAAAATGTTCATAATGTAATGACAGTGCCATCAAAACCTGGCTACATGTTCATGCCACTCTCACACAGACACTCTGGGGTCCCCACAAGGGTTCAACATCTCTTTTCTGTAGTTAGTGAGACTTCACAGGTACTCAGACAGGTTTCATTGCCTTGACACTGCAACTGATTGCTAAGCAGAAGGAAAAAGCTCTTAAAACCCCCATTACTGGTGTCCCACTCACCAAAGGTTCCCAACCGTTTCGTTAGCGCAGAGACACACAAGCAGCGAATGTGAAGTTTGTAACAGCTGCATGGGTAGATCCCACAGAGCAAAGGTAAGAAGGAGGAGATGAATGGTGAAAACTCCTGAAATCTGTGTAATAAAAATATTTCCAACCATAACCTTAAAATAATTACGATGCTGTTCATCAAGCATTTCGACCAATAGCTCATGCTCTGTCTCATTGCATCATACACTTGCATCCCACTGGTAATGGCTTGTTCTTTGAATTGCAATTAACCTATTTAAGACCAATTAAGAAACAGATCTTGAATAGGCCTGCAGTATTACAGCTCAGTACTCACAGAAGATGACAATGATGTTTTAATTAAATATGGGAGCAAAAGGTCTCAAACTGAAGCTTACAGCTAACTAAGCAGCAGTCATTTGGTTACTGAACAGGCAAGGAGCTTTATGGTCTCCTTCCACATGGTTCATCCTCCATAGCTCTCAAGTTTGCTTAAGGCTAAATAGCTTTCCTAATCTATTATTGCACAGAAGAAATCCCTCCCGCCCCCATTTTCCAGATCGCAGTTTGGTATGTTTTAACAAACTATGATAATCCCTTGGTTTTTGCAGGGCAAGAGTATTGCTGATAAAGTGATTTCATTTAGGCAAATTAACTCTGTTAGTTACATGAAAGATTGAACACTGTTATCTTATGCCGGTATGTGCAAAGTCTCACAAGTGCGAAATACACATTAAGGGCCAATTTCACATGAAAAACTCCTGATAGTATAAGAGCTGGTTAATATTTCTGAATTATTAAGTCTGACAGCATAATCATGCTTTTTTGTTGTTTAGGCTGTTGATACCAGATGTTTAACACACAGTAAAATGCAATAGTGTAATAGGAAGCATTTTAAGGAAGTGCAATTCTGGAAAATGAAGAAACTACTTGGGGTAATTTAAAGCATGAAAACAGATGCTGGAACTTGGAGCTGCTTATAGTTTCACACAAAGTGGAAGCCTTCCCTTAGAAACCTGTGGATATTCACCATCATATGCTTTTCTCTCCTGGACGCAGACCTGGCTGGTCTTGCTGTGGCCAGGAAGTCAGGTTGAAACGTCGAGCCTCACGATCAGGTGATGTTGAACACTGTATCTTGGCCATAGTCACTGCAAATGTGAAGGAGGGATGGGTCCCACTTCGTTAGGGCTGATTGTTCTGCCTCTGCCCCCTACTTAGCACATGATGACCACAGGACTGAAATTAAAAGTTTGACTGCAACACTCTTCCTTGTGTGGGACTGGATTCTAGGGAAGCCTTGCAGGTATTTCAGGGACACTAGATTTAAATTCGGGGGTGTTACCACGCCGGTTATAAAAGCTGGCTGAGATTAGACCACATGATGCTTTTGTTAACTACTATTAATTGAGGTTATTGAAAAATACTACACAACATGACAAAACAGCATATATGTTTATACGTTAGTTTAAAATATGTATTTGATAAGATATATATGTGAGTTGCACAATAAAAACTAGTTTCATATGGAAGCAACAGATAATAATGAGTGTGAATCAGTGTTTGGGGACTGCTGAGTCTAATAATATAATCATGCTTAACTTCTCCTTGCTGCTTCTTTTGGCACCAGATGTTTAAAGCACAGTAAAATGGAACGTTAATGTTCTCTGTAATTAATGGGTGAAAGCACAGAAGTATATACAGGCAGGTTGTGTTTCTATTAAGACGTTGTCATATAATTTATGAGAGAAAGCAGATGTTCCTTTAAACAATTTTCACTTGGTGTGCCTGGAATTCCCCTTGAGAAATGAGAAGTTGTGGGAATTTTCCATGACAGAAAGGAGTAAATTTCTTACTTAAAAAATAATTGTTGTCGTACAGAAATTCTGCACAGCCAGAAACTCTGTCACAGCAAGAGACATTTCACTTTGATTATACATCTCTTAAGTCCAGATCTTAGATAAGGACCTCACGGAGCTCAACTGAAGGAGAGGGTTTACCTACAGGAGTGGGAGAAGATTAGGTCTTTTTTTCATCTCTCACTGTTTAATGTGTTGATTTGGGGTTTGTTATTTCTGGGGGGTTTTTTTGTGTTTTTTTTGTTTTTTCCTGAAAGTCTCTGCTTCGTGTTGCCTCAAGTAAGCTCTGTCAGATCCACTTTGACACCCATCTGAACTCAACCGGTATTGCAACTGTCTTCAGTGGCTCTGATTTTCAGAGAACAGCTGCTGAGGGCTTTCTAATGACTGCGGTTTTGTTAAGGTGTCACAACTCCACCACCCAAGAAAAAGCACCCAAACAAGCCTTAGTTCAAAGGGGTGTTGGGTCATTAACTTAAAGCACAGTGTATTAAATTGCAAGTATTTTTTAGTACAACATCCTTCATAAGTGAAGAAATTATTTTCCACTCCTGGAAAAGTGTGGTGGAAATGGAAGAATACAGAGAGAAGCTACACAGGTGGAAGCCAGGCTCAAATCAGAACTCAGGGGTCAAACATTCCATCAAATTCTTGCAGCTTTGCTATTTATATCATCTGAAGTACAAAACCAGAATACCCTTTGAATATGTGCTTTGTTCATGGCAAAGGAAAGGTTAATTAGTTCTGCCTCAGTCTATGGTGGATGAGGTGCAGTGGCTTAGATTGTGCACACCAACATTCATTCATCTTATCACTGTCAAATCCCACACTTAGGCCTCTCAACCATTATTTGAAAAATTCATAAATAGCTAATTGATCTGTTTGTTATAATTTCCTAAATTGGGAGAAATCTTTCATTGACTTGTTTTATGATCACTGGTTTCCCTAAGCTCCAAACAGATGTGTGCAAAGGCTACTGCTGTGTGGTCCAGGTTGATAGGGAGGACAGTAGGAAGACATCAAATGTTACTTGCCCAGCACTGTTTTCCAGAGCAAACAAAGATTGAGGATCAGGTCCTAGGTTTAAGATAGTCCCATTATCTCATTTCAAATTAAAATAAGATTCCCTAATCTTTCATTGCACAATCTGCTAATATTTTTTGTAAACAGATGTGTAGTAGGCAGCTGTTTTGTTTAACAACCAACTGAGAAAACCAGACTCCTGCATCTAGTAAATAAACAGATGAAATGTTAGATTTAGAATTGCTTCTTTCAGAAATACCAGCCAGAAAATATTGGTGGGGGCACAGCTACCCAGGTCTCTCCTCCTTAGCAATTCACATTCCTCTTCTGGAAAACAGGGCAACTCCTCTGCTGCCAGCACATGTGACTAAAAAGCATAAGCTATCCACTTTCCAGTGGATATACAAACACAATTAAAAAAAAATAAATTGTGGAGCTTTGGTGAAAAATTGCACTAATGAGCTATTTGTAAATATGGATTATAGCAAGAAGTACAAATAACAGTATCCTTATTTGAGCCAAGAACACCTACCCCTCAGAATCCTACTGATTCACCACAGGATTGCAAGATTTTTCCTTCTTCCAGTCACTTAGCACAGTCTTATCAGGGCTTCTGAGAAGTTTAGTTGATACATCTGGGAAATTCTCTTTTTGACCTTTTTTGTGGGGGAAAAACGTAAAAGAAAATTTTATTTCTGTAAGGTTTTGTGGTTTCGACATTTGCTTCCCTCATCTTTAGTAATCTTGGATTGGTAGAATGTCTGAAACATCATTCCACTATGCCTCCATATGGCCAAGATTAAAAATGAATACAATTACAGCACATCTGTCAAAACTGACTGTGCTGATTTTGGCTGGGGGAGAGTTAATTTTCTTTGTAGTAGCTGGAATGGAGCTGTGGTTTGGATTTGTACTGAAAACAGTGTTGATAACATGAGCACATTTTAGTTATCTCTCAGCAGTGCTTACACAGCATCAAGGCCTTTTCTGCTCCTCACTCCATCAGCAAGGAGGATGGGGGTGCACAAGAAGTTGGGAGGGGACACAGCCAGGACAGCTGACCCCAGCTGACCAAAGGGATATTCCAGACCGTATGATATCATGCTCAGCAATAAAACTAGGGGGCGGGTTGACTGGAGCTCTGCTCCTTGGGGACTGTCTGGGAATTGGTCAGTTGATGGTGAGCAATGGTTTTCATTTGCATAATTTGTTTTTTGGGTGATTTATTGCTCTCTGTTATTTTCCTTTTCATTGCAATTATTATTTCTTTTTAATTTATTATTATTACTATTTCAATTATTTAAATGTTCTTATCTGAACCCAAAAGTTTTCTCCTTATTTTCTCACCCTTCCAATTCTCTTCCCCTCATCCTGCTGGGGTGGGAGTGAGCAGCTGGGTGGTCCTTAGTGGAGTCCACAGGAGTGTAAAGCTCTAGAGGACATCAGTGTACTGTGTACCTGGATGTCATCAAGCTAAAAAGGGGAAGAACTCATCTATAGCTCTGGTGTGACAGGAGGGTCACAAGAACTGTCTGTGTTGGAGGCTGAGGTAAGCCTATCTGGGAATAAGTGGCAAAAGGCTCCTATTCCAACTAGCCCAGAGACTCCACGTGTACTTGGTATAGACTACGTCAGGAGATGATACTTCAAAGACCCTAAAAACTACTGGTGGGATTTTGGTATAGCTGCCTTGAGTATGGAGAAGATTAAACTGCTGTCTAGCTTGCCTGGTCTCTCAGAGGATCCATCTGTAGTGGGGCTGCTGCAGGTTAAAGTACAGTGGGTGCCAGTTGCTACCATGACAGCGCACTGGTGACAATATTGCACCAGTTGAGTCTCCCTGGTTCCCATCCATAAGTAGATCCAGCGACTGGAGACTCAAGGAGTGATCAGCAAGACTCATTCATCCTGTAATACTCCCATATGGCCGGTGCAAAAATCTAACAGAGAGTGGGGCCTAACAATGGACTATCAAGGCCTGAACAAAGTCATGTTGCCACTGAGCGCTGCTGTAATAGACATGCTAGAACTCCAGCATGAACTGGAGTCAAAGACCGCCAAATGGTATGCAACCACGGAGAACCACGCGTTTTTCTGATCTCTCTGGCCACAGAGTGCAGCCACAGTTTGGTTTCACATGGAAGGGCATCCAGTACACCTGGAACTGACTGCCCCAGGAGTGGAAACAGTTCTGCCACTTGTCACGGCTTGGTACAGATGGCACTGGAAAAAGGTGAAGCTCCCAAACATCTGCAGTATATTAAAGACATCATTGTGTGGGAAAACACAGCAGAGGAAGTGTTTGAGAATGGGAGAAGAATAATCCAGATCCTTTTGAAAGCTGGTTTTGCTATAAAACAAAGTAAGATCAAGAGACCTGCACAGGAGACTCAGTTTTTAGGAATGAAATGGCAAAATAAGCATTGTTAGATCCCAATAGATATGATCAATAAAATAACACCTATGTTTCCACTAATTAACAAAAAAAGAAACACAAACTTTCTTAGGTGTTCTGGGTTTTGGAGAATGCATATTTCAGGTAATATTCTGATGTAAGCCCTCTCCCTGAGTCACCTGGAACAACCACTTTGAATGTGGCCCTGAGCAGCATCAAACCTTTGATCAAATTAAACAGGAGATAGTTTCTGCAGGAGCGCTTGGGCCAGTCCGAACAGGACAATATGTGAAAAACATGCTTTATACTTCATCCAGGGATAACAGCCCCACTGGGAGCCTCTGGCAGAAAGTGCCTGGAGAGACTCAAGGCTGACCTCTTGAGTTTTGGAGCCAGGGACCTGAAGTCCACTCCAACTGAAAAAGAAATATTGGCAGCATAGGAAGAAATTCAAGCCGCTACAGAAGTAGCTGGTATTGAAGCACAGCTCCTTTCAGCACCTCGATTGCTCGTGCTCAGCTGGATGTTCAAAGGCAGAGCCTGCTCTGCGCATCGTGCAACTGATGGTACATGGAGTAAGTTGGTCACACTGAAAACACAAGTTCAAACCTGACTGCCCAGAAATCCTGGAAGTGATCAAAGAGGGACCAGAGGGCCAAAACTTTAGTATTACCAGAGGAGGTGACTTGTGCAGAAGAGGCCCCTCTGTACGGTAAATTATCAGAAAATAAAAAGCAAAATGCCCTGTTTACAGATAGATCCTGCCATACTGTGGGAAAACACTGAAGATGGAAAGCTGCTGTGTGAAGTCCTACACAGATCACAGAAACTGCTGAAGGACAAGGTGAATCAAGTCAGTCTGCAGAAATGAAAGCCATCCATCTAGCTTTAGATATTGCTGAATGAAAAAAATGGCCAGTGCTTTATGTGTATATTGACTCAAGGACGGAGGCAAATGCTCTGTGGGGGTGGCTACAGCAATCGAAGTAGACCAACTGGCAGCACAGAGGTAAACCCGCTTGGTCCCCATGTGTTGCCAGGTTTAGTCGACAGGTGGCGTCCCTGCCCAAAACAGGGAGGTTGGACTAGATGATCTCTAAGGTCCCTTCCGGCCTATGCCATTCTATGATTCCACGATTCTATGAAACCCAGATGGGTTTCAATATTGCTGCTCAAGTAGAGAACCTGATTGCAAAAGTACGTCACAGAGATGCTTACACACTCTAGAGTCACGACAGTGAAAAACATCAAAACAATGAGCAGGTGGACAATGCTGCTAGAATTGAGATGGCTCAGGTGGATCTGGATTGGGAACAAAAGGGCAAGATATTTATAGCTCTATGGGCCCGTGACACATCAGGAAGAGATGCAACATACAAAGGCCCTTGTGATTGAGGAGTGGACTTGGCTGCTGATGTCATTGCACAGGTTATCCAGGAATGTCAAACATGTACCATAATCAAGCAAGCTAAACGGCTGAAGCCTCTTTGATATAAAGGACAATAGCTGAAACATCAGTATGGGGAAGCCTGGCAGATTATATCACACTACCGTGAATCCACTGTGGCAAGCACTATGTGCTTTCAATGGTGGAAGCAACTACTTAATGGCTGGAAACACACCCTGTGACCCATGCCATTGCCCAGAACACTATCTTAGGCCTTGAAAAGAAAGTTTTATGGCAACACAGCATGTCTGAAAGGACTGAATCAGAGAATGGGACTCATTTCTGTAACAACCTCAGAAATACCTGGGCCAAGGAGCATTGACTGGGTGTATCACATCCCCTATCATTCACCAGCCTCTGGGAAAACTGAAAGATACAATGGACTATTAAAAATTATACTGAGAGCAATGGGTGCTGGGACATTCAAGCACTGGGATACACATTTAGCAGAAGCCATTTGGCTAGTTACCGCTACAGGATCTGCCAGTTGACCTGGTCCTGCCCAATCAAAACCCCTCTGCACTGTGGAAGGTGGTAAGATCTCCAAAGTACATATAAGGAGCTTGTGTGGAAAACCAGCCTGAGTTATTTCTTCCTTGGAAATGCCTAACTCTATCTGTGGGACTGTTTTTGCTCAATGAGGGGGACAGTTCAAGGTGTACCTCAAGGTGATTTAATCCTGGGTGAAAATAATCCGTGATTTGAGTTGCATGAAAAGGGCCACAAACCTCTCAGCCTGTTCTTTTTCTCTTCCAGCCCCCAAACGGGTGTAAATGGTCATCAGTGGTGGGCAGCTCCTGACCAGGCAGATTCACTCACAAGAGCACCCCACTCCTTCCTCATGGCTTGTGACACTGTACAGGTGTGATCACTATCCTCTAGTGACCAACTGCAGAAACAACCCCTGCAAGTTAAGTCCTAATCACTACTATTTTATGAGGAATCAGAACTTCGGGAGGAAAAAAATAAATATTTATTCCTTTTTTTACAATAAAGACTTATTTCTCCCAATCAACTGGGTATTGTTCTCATTAACTCCCAAAGCATCAATGAATTATCTGAGATGCCCAAGACAGAGGAAATAAATATTTTCTGGGATTTGTACACATACATATGTGTGCATTTATTGGCATAACACAGTAACCATTTAATAAGATAAAGATACCCACTTTAAAGTTCAGGACTGCTAGAAATAATTCACATAGGGCTACTGTATGAAGGAAAATTCTTCAAAAGCATAGAATTTTTTCAAGTATATTTCTCTCTTTTTTAAAGAAAAACATTTAAACCCCTTATATCTCACAATAAGCTCCATACAATTCATTGGGTTTTGATAGAAACACCCCTCAGGAGGAAGGAACACTAAAAATACTTACCCTGAAACTGAAGTCGTGACCATTACTGTGCATGGAGAAGCACATCAGTGTAACAGAAGTGTTCTCTGCAGCTTCCCTAACCCCAGCTGTACTTTTCAAGGATACAGATGACTCTGATGATAAGCCAGGCTGGCTCTGCAGAGCACTTTGTTCATTCCCCAAAAGATCTGCTGCTCGAGGACTTGGTGTCAAGATAACTTACCTTGGTTAGCTTGCTATGCCCTGAGAGACTGAAAGAACTCCTGCTCCCGAGAGATTTCATAAGAGATGTGTTTTTTAAAAGTCTGTTTAAAGTCAGGTGTTTTGTCTGTTTCCCTGTGAGAGGACTGTTCCTGACAGAATTTATTTATTTCCAGAAGGTTTAGGTCAATATGCCTACTGTATTGATTATATGGGCAGATCCTGATCTCAGTTAGGCTGAAGTAAATGAAATTAGTGCAGATTTAAATCAGTGTAATGAAGCTCAGAATATAGCCCATAGTCATCTTGTGTGTGACCTAGTCTTCTCATATTTGCTCAGAGAAATACATTTGGGGGAACATGAGGGTTCTTCAGTGTTGTCGTCATGATCTGTGCACTGCATGCATGCTCTACTCTTTGGTTGCTTTATTGTTGCCGTGCTGTTCATACAAAAAACCACTATGGAGAAAACCTTTCACAGAAATCAGGAGATGGATTAAGCTTCCACAGCTGCCATTGATTTTAAAAGCTTTTAAAAATTGGCATGCCTGAAGATCAGGCATGTTAACAAGACTGTAGGCAGTGTTTGTTTAGAAAAGGATAGCTAAAACACTAAGCACTCATGAGGAATTCACTTTTCTTTAACAGAATCTAAATTTAATAACGAATCTCCCCCCTCTTAGAAAAACAAACCAATATGAAGCTGAGGTGAGAGGATAAAAGATTTATGCCAAACTTATAGTCAGGAGCAGGAAGGCCTGCTATTGGCGTGACACTTAAACTAGGTATGAATAAAGGTTGTTGTTAAAGAGCAGATTATGAATATATTGATCCAGAATAAGCGATGAGACAACAAAATAAGAAATCAAACAAGACATATAGGAGCAAGGAGAGCAGAAAAACGTCAGAAATGGAGAGAGTTAAAAAGTCAGTGGGAATTTCTAGGAGAGTAGTGCTGGCAATCAGCCAGGGTGGGATTCAGCTTCAGATTAAGACACCTTAAACTGAGGCTTCTTTTGTAGGTCTTTACATGACCTTTAGGTGTCCAGCTCCCCTTGGTGCTCACTGGAGACTGGGTGTGGAGCCCAGACCTAATGAAGGTAATGCCTATCCATTTGAGGGTAACTATCTCCATTGACTGTAATGGGAGTTTAACAACCTACCTCATCTGTGGACACCTACATATTCCTCTCTGCACATTAAGTGCCCTGATCTAAGTGTCCTGATCTTGAATGTAATAAGCTCTCAGGCAAGCTGAGAGTCTGACAGTGGATGTCAGGCAAACATGACATTAACCAAAGGAGAGCACTGGATGGAGAAGGCAGCTGCAACCTTGAAACTGACTGAAAGCATGTATGAACTGTGCCTCCTTTTCTTCCTTGCCACGCCTACAGTGAATAACTCAGGAGAAAAATCATATGATGTAGCCTACGCTAAGGAAACTGAAAGTGATATCAAATTGTTCATTTAGTGTAGTTTCAATTTAGGTATAGAGACGCATTTCAGTTCATATATATATGGACAAGTTAACCCTTAGAAATATTTGTGCTGCTAGATATCAGGAAAAAACAAACAAATCTAATGTTATTAATATGGAATAAAAATATAAATATGGTGTGACTTTTAAATCTTAGTGCTATTCCTACTTGTTATTTCTCATCTGCGGCAGTGCCCGTGGGAATAAGAGAATGGTATACATTCAGAGGTTGATGATAAACAGAGAGGATAGTCCTTGAGGTTCTTCATTAGTGAAGAATACATCACATTTCCAGATAGCACTTTTGCTGAACATGCTAGGCCATCTGCTCATGAGGCTTTTGGTTTCATTTCAGACACAACTGGCTTCAGCCCATCTCTAGCAGTCAATAAAAAAAAGTTTCTAAAAAACAAATTACCATCCCAAAACACAAATCACTTTTTGCAAATGTTGCGATAGTTTCCAGGCAATGCAAAGTGGGCTACCATATGTGCAAACCTCTGTGGGCTGGTGAAGGGGGAGACGTTCCCATTGTAGCTCTCTGAGGCCATATATATTTTCATTTCAGTATACCAGTATTAAAATATACATTCATCCTTCTTTTTTTTTTTTGTTACTGAAAAGAACTTTTGTTCAGTTTAAATATCCAGGTTTAAGAATTGCTTTTCTTTTTCAAAGCAGAATGTTAATGTCAGTAACCCCAAGAATGCAACAAAAAGGAAAAATATTTCATGTTGACTGGAAGAAACTTATAGACATTTTCTAGCGTGGCTTCTCACTTGGAATGGACTATGATCAACTCCAGATCTAGTCAGGGGTGACTTTTTCCAGTCGTTCTGAAAATCTCCAACGGTGGGCTAAACCCTAGTTTCTCAGGGTAACCTATACAACTGCTGCATTACTCTCCTGGCAACAAATTGTTTCTGAATGACCAGCCTGAGTGTTCCCAGCCACAAGCTTGAGTTTACTGTTTGCTTTCAATAAAACGGTATAATGCAGAGGGCCAGCAAAGTATCAGATAAATTTGACCAACAGAAGTCAGGTAGAACCTAAGGGGACACAGGTTCTGTCTGCACATTGGTACTAAATGTTAAGTCTTCTGCATGTGGCAATTTATAAATTTATAAATCTTGTGTCCACAAGCATTTTTGTTGAGATCAGTATCAGAAGGGATCGACACAGGATCTAGTGTTAGCTGCTACTTTTCAGAGAGAGAGGCTACTCATCAAAGAGAGAGGTTGACTGAGACATTGGCGATGCTGGGGATCAATAGCCTGCTTGTCACAGGAAGAACAGCAAGGAACTGCTTGGGCTGCTGATGCTGAGTATTACCAGTAATTTATTTTAAAAGGCAGGTTTCATGCATGCTGTGGCAGACTCACGGGTTTATAAGCTTTCACCAAAAATTTCACATAACTGATTTAACCTTCCCTTATAGTAATTGGTATGTAATTAAAAATGGTATTTGTGATTCATCAGTGGCCTCTTGACACTGGAAGAGCAGGTATTTTGTTGGCATTTTAAGACTGGGATCATCTTGGAATTTGAAATTCCGTCTTGGTGTAATAACTTGCTGACTGCCAAGTTGCAGCACTGAGAGCCTTTCAACAAGGGAGGACAGTGCAGGTTGGGCTTTGGGAAGACACTTGACTCATTTTGATGATTATGGGTACCCTGGAATCTAGTGCCATGTTCTGTTGAACCTCTACTACTTCTCAGTCAAAAAAAGCAGTGTTTGGGCCAGGCAGCTGTTTACAGAGGTATAACATCAAACAAATTAGTGGACTGCTTAGTTTAAGCTAAAATTTTGAGGTTCTTGACTCTTTGGGTTAAACTGAGTGACCCAGTGGCTGAAGCACTTTCTCAGGGCTGACACAGCTCCTGCTGTGCAGCACTGTTTGCTGCATGATAAATCTTGCACTGCTATTGCCCGTGTTGTTGCCAAGGAGACTTCAGCCTTGAGGGCCACTGATCTGGCAACTTTCAAAAGTACAATATTTAGAACATATCAAACGGACCAAACCCAAATATTTAAGGTGGAGCTGAGGGATCCAGCCTCCAAGTCGGAGCAGCTCTGTGCCAAGATGTTGAAGACAGAGTAGGGGTATTAGTTGGACTCACATGCTCAAAGCTAAATATGAGTCTAAACCTACCTATATGAAGGCAAAGGGCCAAATGTTTAGCAGGATCAGACATTCCTAAAAACAATCATCAGTTATTACACATGAACAAGATCTATAAATGCACATGGGGAGAGATATTAATAAGGTAACAATAGTAACAACTATGTCCATAGTTACAATACTAAATATTACAGTAAAATCAGGTGTTTGGGAAGGACTGCACCTACTCGTTGTTCAAAGCAGAAGCAAAAGTTCCCTTTGAAATATAAGGAGATTTAGCCTTTGCACAAATTATTCTCTAACCAACATCTTCAAGGACCTTGTCACTTACACTACTGCCTTTGATGCCGACTACTGCCTAAAAAAAACCCCGCAAAAAACAAAGACAAGGCCACTTGTGATAGTTAGTAAGATACGATGATATCTACTTTTCAGAGTCCTGGGCCATACCTGCAGCAGATGTCATCTGGCATAGCTGTATCAGAGATGAGAGAGAGACACACTCATTCATATCAAATCATGAATGACCTGATTGTTGCCTCACTCCATTAGCTGTCATCTAGAGCAGGAATACTAATTAGGAAAGGGAAAAGTTACTTTTTCCAAACACTTTAATACAATTCCTTATTTTCATATCTGCAATAACTAACACTAATTGGTAAATAGTGAATGAGTGAGAGGTACCAGCCTTATTCACATCTTCTGGGTGTACTTTCAAAGAGTCTTTTCTCCAAACCATTCCAGAAGATAAACAGCTCACTTGAACCCCAACATGTTTCATTGACAATAAATCACAATGCAAAATGTTTTGTTTTACTGTAAGTTAAAATTATTTTTAAAATAAAGGTCAATTGAGACATTTGAATTTTATTTCATATGTCACGAATATAATTTCCTGAGTTTTTGCTTACAAAAGTACTCTGTGGGAAGATGGGTATTACTGTAGTGGAGAAAATATTTCCCTAATATTTGACCTTCCGTAAACTTATAAGGCCAAAATTTTAAGATTCAGAAAAGAAAAAAATACTTAACAATTCCTGCACATATTTTTACTGCTTTCGAATTTGTTGAGACAGAAACATCTAAAGGTATCAATTTTATTTTAGTAGGTGATGATAGAATAATATGCCATCTTCCAGCAGATGAATAATTACACTATTACACTTTTCTGCTTCATGAAGGTTTTCCCTAACTTTGGTAGTTCTGAATATGAAAGACTAACAGGCTCAAGTCCTTGGTGTTGTTTTCAGAGCTGAAATAGTATCCATTACAAGCACAAAATTTCCAGTATATGCTCCTCATCATGTCATTGAACTCCAGTAGTCTCTCAGTTTGAGTTCAGTGAGACCATTCATCCCTTTAAAACTAAGCATGTGCTTAAGTGATATACTGAATGAAGACCAACTTTTTTTCTAAAACATATATATAATGAAAAATAAAATTTTATAGAACAAAATTGTTTAAAAGATATGTAAACAAATAACCTGATATAAACAGACAATTTTTATTCTTCTCTAAAGTCTAAGCACTGGGTTAAAAATCTAAAGGCAACAAGAGGTAAACTTTAATTTTTAGAAAAGCTTAAGAATAAAATTTATCAGGAATTTGATACCACTAATTAGGTATTTCTTTTACTTTTTAAAAAGTTAATTGTAATTTACCTACAAAAGTTACAGGGATTTCTAGCAAAACTGATATAGTATCACAGAAATGTAACTAGGTGTAACAGAAACACAGAATCAACAGAAAATGCTCATGTTGTCACTATGTTTTTCAACCAGCCTATGCCCCTTTCCACTTGTGCCCTGTGATAGGAAAAAGGGCACTGGATTCAAGCTAGAGCACAGGAAGTTTCACCTCGACACAAGTAAGAACTTTACTGTGAGGGTGATAAAGCACTAGAACAGGCTGCCCAGAGAGGTTATGGAGTCTCCTTCTCTGGAGACTTTCAAGACCCATCTGGATGCATTCCTGTGTGACCTGCCCTAGATTCTGTGATTCTGCTCTGGCAGTGGGGTTGGATTTGATGATCTCCAGAGGTCCCTTCCAACCCCTAACATTCTATGATTCTGTGATGCATGGAGGTTTTTTTAAGAGGTTATGTAGAGTCACAGAATCACAGAACGGTTAAGGTTGGAAGGGACCTTGAAGTTCACCTAGTTCCAACCCCCCTGCTGTGGGCAGGGACACCTCTCTCCCACTAGACCAGGTTGCTCAAAGCCCCATCCAGCCTGGCCTGGAACACTTCCAGGGATGTGGCAGCCACAACCTCCTCAGGCAACCTGTTCCAGTGCTTCACTACCCTCACGGTGAAGAATTTCTTCCTAATATCTAACCTATATCTACCCTCTTGCAGTTTCAGGCTATTGCCCCTTGTTCTATCACTACAAGCTCTTGTAAAAAGCCTTTCTCCATCTTTTCTGTAGATACCTTTCATGTGTTAGAAGGCTGCTATTGGTCACCCTGAAGCCTTCTCTTCTCTAAGCTGAATAACCTCAGCTTCCTCAACCTGTCTTCATAGCAGAGGTGCTCCAACCCTTTAACTATCTTCATGGCCCTCCTCTGGACCTGCTCCAGCAGATCCATGTCCTTTTTGTACTGTGGGCTCCAGTACAGGATGCAGTACCCCAGGTGGAGCCTCACCAGAGCAGAGTAGAGGGGGAGAATCACCTCCCTCAACCTGCTGGTCACACTCCTTTTGATGCATGCTTTTTGGGCTGCAAATACACACTGCCAATTCAGGTTGAGCCTCTCATCAATTAACATGCCCAAGTACTTTTCCTCAGGGCTGCTTCAAACCTGTTCTCTGCCCAGCTTGTATTTGTGCTTGTAGTCAGCAGGTAGGTGACCAAAATGCCATGCTGCTTTTACCATCTCACTTACTAGTGTGTACATGCTAAGGAACAAATCCTAATCCAACTCGGTATTTCTGTTTATGAATTACAGTATGTTCCCTTCTATTTCGAAAGTCCAGTTCTTGAATTCTTAGGGCTGCATCTACTTCTCTATTCCTCTTTCTACTCCCACATCTTCTTCTTGGCATCAGCTCTGCCTGTGGAGATAACATCCAGGAAATTATCACCTCCCTTCTCATACCTTGACCACTTTTGGACATCACCCTGAATACATATGTAGAGGGGAGCTCCATTGCCTTCTAATATCACAGTAAAGTACACATGGCCTCAGTTTCAACATAGCCTGTGGCAAACCTGGAAGGTAACCAGGGCCATATGCTGGCTGCATACGTATTTATTATATCCCCTTTTAAAGGATCTGTGCTTGCTACACTCTGAAAAACTAAAACAAAGCAACTACTGAGGTCTGATCTTAGACCTTCCTGAACTTAGTCTTTATCCACCTACAGAAGATTCAATGGAGAAAAGTATCTTTTTGGGATACAGTCCAAAGTAGAGACTTTATCCTACCCCCCACCCAATTTCTTTAATCAAAACACCTGCCCTAGGTGTGCCACCTGCACAGGGAGGCACACATTTAGGAACCCAAATAGCTTTACCAGCACTGCTGGTTTTAGCTAGGGAAGAGTTAATTTTCTTCAAAGTAGCTGATATGGGGCTATGGTTTGGATTTGTGCTGAAAAATGTGTTGATAACACAGGAATGTTTTAGTTATCACTGAGCAGTATTTACACAGAGTCAAGGCCTTTTCTGCTCCTCATCCCACCCCACCAGTGAGGAGGCTGGAGGTGCACAAGAAGTTGGGAGGTTACACAGCCAGGACAGGTGACCCTGACTGACCAAAGGGATATGCCAGATCATATGACATCATGCTCAGCATCTAAAGCTGGGGGAAAAAGAAGGAAGGGAGGGACATTTGGAGTGATGGTGTTTGTCTTCTCAAGTCACCATTATGCTGATGGAGCCCTGCTTTCCTGGAGATGCCTGAACACCTGCCCGCCCAAGGGAAGTGGTGAATGAATTCCTTGTTTTGTTTTGCTTGCATGTGCAGCTTTTGCTTTGCATATTAAACTGTCTTTATCTCAATCTATGATTTTTCTCACTTTTACCCTTCCTATTATCTCCCCCATCCCACCAGAGGAGAGGGAGCAAGTGGCTCTGTGGGGCTTAGCTGACAGCTGAGGTTAAGCCACGACATTCCTTTTTGTCCCCCAATGTGAGGCTCAAAGGGTTCAAGATAATGATGGGTTTGATTGGAATACGCTGGATTGAAGTTATAGCTGTTACTGCCATTTAACTATTATTTGCCTGGTACACTGCTGTCAAAACTCTACACTCCAAGACTCAAACCACTTCTGAATTGGCTTCAAAACAAGAGACTTCCAAGGAGAAGAAACAGTAAAGGTAGGGAATCCAAAGACTAATGGAAAAGAAAGAAGCAGCTTACAAGTCACCCTGAAGGACATCTGACTTGTGTTTTTAAAAATCAATCATAAAAAGTGCTGAGCAATCTCGAGTACTTTTGACTAAACTGATACAAAGTAATATCAGATGAATAAGAAATGTAATGGAGAACAAAGCTCAAAGAACACAAATTTATTACATTTAAAGGTGTGGTTTAAAAGATCTGTAGGTTTAAAAGATCTGTAATGTGTTAATAAACTGTGGTCCAGAAGTGGCTAATAAGAAAAAAAAACTGTGCAGGAGTATGGACAGCACCGTGGGAATCACTGTCAGCACTAGTCTAAGGCATCAGCATTTAGAAATCCTGGGACTGAATTATGTTATTCAAGTCACACTTCAGGTCTATATGAGCTTTTTCTCTTGAAACCTTATTTGTTAACTGCATTTCCTTTCAGTGTGAATCTGAACACACAAACATGCATTTGGAACTTGTGTGTATCTCCACTTTTTGACAAAAAATGTGACTTTAGTTGGTAATTACCGTATGTCTTGTTGCTAATTTACTTCCCTGTACGCACCAACTTTTAGCATTACTCTTTAAAAATTATCTTCTGCACTTTGATCTGTTCAGCACTGCTCCACCTTGTCTGTTTTTGCCAAGACAGCTCACAAGGTGCTGAGTGTATTACTGATTTTATTCCAGTTTAGGAGGTATAGCCTCCTTTCAAAAAATTTTCTTCTATTTTTTTTAATGTATCTGCCATGTATTTGCCCTTCTCTGCAACAGTCAGCATTCCTGACATAAATGCTTAATCGTGACTTTCTTTTGTTTGTGATGACGTATTTCCTGCGTTTCCCTGTGTGAGGTTTCAGAAATATCTGGGTGGATTCCCAGTTGCACTGAAGCCAGTAGTATTATCATCCTTGATGACAAGCCTGTCTGGATTTTACTATCTCCCTTTCCACTGCTTCTAGCGTCTAACCATTTGGCTCTTGTAATATTCTTACACTCTCATAAGTTTTATGACTTTTCATCCACAATTTTCAATCACTCATTCTTTTCACTTAGGGAACTCTGTGCTCTTAAGACTTTCTCCTGAACTGTTTGTGTTTGCAAATCAGGATATTTCACCTTATTGTTGATTCATCCTTATAATGGACAGGACTGTGAGAGCTGAATTTATGTTCTCTTCCTAACAAATCCGTTCACCCTCCTCTCCCCTGCTCTTCTCTCCCCTCTTTCTTCCTCACCTACCTTCCAATTTGTGCTATGTTCCATACTCCAGAGAAACAAAAACTGTCCAGATGTTGTTTACATACATACACCTGCCACTTAGTGAGTTAATACACGATATTTGTTTTTATAGTGATACAAATGCTCTTTAGTTGCCCCAAATATTTGTTGCTATCAAAGACTGCGCTATTCTTAAGGCAAACAAAATTGAATTATAATAATGAAAAATAAAAAATGCATTTTGAAGGTTACAAAGTTAGCTATAACAGAGTAAGGAAATCCTAGAACTGTAGGCCTTTAATGAAGGTAAGTATGATATAGTTCCATTTATTTTTCATCATAACTTTCCCAAATTCTGTCCACATAACCCTGTACAGGGAATACAGCATTCTTAGAAAATTTGTGATGTTGCTCAGGGCATACAGCTGAGTACCTTACTATTATTGTCAAATCAGACCCAAGCTCTCCAGCTGAGCCTACAGAAAATGAAGGACTAACAGATAATTAGCCAATAAGCAGTATCATGTTATACAACTTATCACAGAAAGGAATGGAATACAACTATCAAGGAGAGTCTTTAGTTCACATAGCTGGGACAGTCACTGCTCTTGCAGTCCCCTCCTTGCCTCACCAATTTTCCAGCTACTGCTGGAAACAAGTAGAAGCCCTATAGCCTCTTTGCATAATCTAGATTTATCTGTAGAACTCATTCCTAAATTACTTCCTTACAGATATGTAGGTATATACAGTAAAATTTTCTCATTAAAAAGTCAAGATGAAAACATGAAAATTTTCTCCATCTGGCATCATATTAGCATTTCCCTGAGCACTACCAGAGCTGAAAAACCTGTAGCACAGCTCCCTTTCATTTAACTCCAGAATGGGATGTCTCATTTCACCGTAGTCCACACCTTAGACTGCCACCTCATCTCCTTGCACAAGCTAATGACTCTAGGGCTTCAGGATGAGTTGAGTGAATAGATTATTTAGAGACATGCTATTCCTTCTTTTCCTTCAGGATGTGAGTTTTCTGCTGGTTTAGGAAGTAACCGGTTCTCACCATGACCACAGGTTCTCACTGTGACCACGTGTTCTCACCATGGCCACAGGATTGTTAGATAAAATGAAAAGCAAATGACAGGATTTCATCACTTGTGGCACAGGTGGCAGTAAGAAGTATGACTGTGTCTTTTGAGGCTTTTTGCAGTTATACCATCTTGGGCAACATGAAACTCCAGCCAGGAAGATGTAGACTCTTCTTTTGGTCCCTTCTTCTCTTGATCATCTTTCCCATTCCTTTTATGCCTTCCCAGGGTGAATTTTTGTCCCCAATCCCTCCCTTCTTCACTATTAAGACCCAGCCTGCAAACTGTAGGAATTATCTCAGTGGTTTTGACCTCAGTCTTCTTGGCTTCTCCTCTCCCATACTGCCATTCCCACTCATTTCTAGTTTCACCTCTTCTTAGATTTCACCTTTGAGTCGTATCCCAATTCTGCTTCTTAATCTCTACACTGAGACAGTGTCAATTCTCTCATATTCCTGCTACATTGAGACAGTGTCAATTCTCTCGCACTCCTGCTCCTCAAAATCTTTCCTATTCTTACTCTCCTCTTTTCCTCTCCTTTCTTTTCAACTTGCTCATTCATCTCCAGTTTCCACTCCTCTCTTCCTATTTTTTTCTATTTCTCTCCCTGTCTCCCATTCATGATCTCTTCCCCTGTTCAGTATTCCACTCCTACCAGCCACCACCACCACACTAAACCTCTCAGCAGTTTTTTTCTCCTTGGCATGATACAAGTCCATGTGTTGGTGCATGTAACAGGTATGTTTGGCATGTCAGCACACATGATAGTGGAAAGTGGGACTATGACATCTGACGTGTGGGGGCAGATGAATGGGACTTCTCGCCCCTCTCAGCATGAGGTCTTGTTCAGAGCTCAGGCTGATCAGCTGTGATTGACAGAGGAGGTCACAGGCAAGAGGCTGCAGCATTTCACTACACAAGCATGAAATGCAGATCGATCTCTTCTCGAAGGAGAGAACACAAAGTGAGAATTGAAAGTATTAGCCCTAAATCTAGCAAGTGAGATTTGAGAGGTCTATAGTCTTTCCATCCTACACTTAAATCACTGCACTTCCTTTTGCCTGTATTCCAGCAGGAAGGGAGAAGGGGAGCAGTGAACAAAAAGGCTTTTAATTTCGTTGCCCTGAATTCAGCCTGATCTCTATTAGCTCAGAGCTTCACTTTCAGAGAAAACAGCTGCTGAGCTGAGAGCTGGAAGCAGACCCAGTTCCAGTGGCATCTTCAAGGATTTAAGCTCCAAAGGTCCAGCAGGTCACTGGAGTATACAAAACCTCTCTTCTTGTGGGGCTTATAACCTAAATAAATTCGGACAGATTATCTTTGACACAGAGGTTAATTTGTTGACCCTGTTTCAAAGTGTGATGCCACTGCCATTTCTCAAAATCACTAAAAATGTTAGCATGAATATTTTTCCTTAGCATTGTTCACAAAATACGTAGACTATTTTAACTGAAATACCTTATAAGCAATTAAACTGAAGGCAAGAATGGGCTTGCAGTATTGCAATTGCAATGGTTATAGCAGAGCAAAGCTATAAGTGGTTGAAAATAGTCCGAGTAGTGCTGGGCAACCAGAAAAACAATGTTTGTTCCTGCCATCAATTTAACACATATCTCACTGGTGTTTCAGTGATAGAGAATCTGTTCTTGTCTAAGCCTGGGAGTTTAAATCCTTGTGCACACAAAACCTACACAGTAGAACAGGCATTTGTCCATGTGCTGCATATAGCAAAATCACACTGTGATGTGTAACATACAGTACAGATTGCAGTATATACTGTTCGAAGTTTATTTTGAGTCTTCTGCATTTTCATAAGACAAAAAAATATGATCTATATCATCTTACAACATTGGCAGTACGAAGCATACACACAGTATGCATTTTGAACTGTAGCATATGTACAGAA
Source organism: Apaloderma vittatum (assembly GCF_000703405.1). Lineage (NCBI taxonomy): Eukaryota > Metazoa > Chordata > Aves > Trogoniformes > Trogonidae > Apaloderma > Apaloderma vittatum. The sequence continues at coordinate 51,456 of NW_009705224.1, forward strand.
TGTTCACAATTTAAACAGGAGAAATGTAACTGAGCATCTATCTATCTATCTAGGATTACTACCCTGGTATTAGGAACTTCTCTGAAATTTTTGGTGTCTTCCAACTGAAAAGCCCTCCAAGCTTAACTTACGAATTCTCCATCCCTCCCCCTGAGCCAGTTTACATGCCTGTGAATGCCTTCACCTCTCTCCAGCCTGCAGTTGTTTCTAGCAGCTTTCCAAACATAGGAACTGCACTGCAAGAAAACTGCCAAGGAGCTAATACTACTGTCAAAAAACAACAGCAATTACATCCCACCAGTAAGAATAACAGCTGGACACAGTTGTATCCAGCTGACGAGTAATATTATCCTTTTCTAAAATATAACAGCATTTGCTTATGACCATGCTGCAGCGAGAGCTCCATAAAGATCTCATGACAGCTTGAAATTGAAAATCCCTCCAAATTCTTAAAAAACCCCATTTTTCAATGTGAGACCATATCACTATAAGACTCAGCTTGCACTTCCTGACAATTAAAAAATTTCCTTTTTTCACCTTTTCCCAGGTACCTGAGATGCCAATATGCACAGATACATCTATTATAATTTTAATTGTGTATGCTATGGGCAAATACCATCCAGCTGGATCTGCATTGAGGCAGTTCATATTATATATAAGATGCCAAACTTCAACAGATTTGGACTGCTACCTCTGAGATTAGTAGCTGAGAAGAAATTAATCCATCCTCCTGGGCTTTTTAAAGGGTTGACACAGAAGAATACACAGCACACTGAGGATACTTAGGACCTTTCAGGTTGTGTTCCTTTGAATTTTAAAATAACAGTCTTGTTCATGCTGTGGTGGTTTTTGGTGTACGGTGGTGTGGTTTTTTCATCTGCAACAGATCTGAGACAGTAACTTGAATATAAACACTGCAAATGAAAAATGTTGTTGTAACCCTCTTCATGCCCTCTGTCAGAACTACAATGATCTTCTCAAGGTTTTGGTATTTTGAATTGGGATAAGGGATTACTCTAGCTACCACTGCTATTAAATTGTATGTAAACACTTACTTCTCATTATACTGAAGTGAAACACTAAATTTTCACAGCAGAGGTCACTTGTAAAATGAGTAATATTTTACACTGTGTAATGTCTTAGAGTGCAGTGCTTTTCAGTTCTAACTTACTGATTTTCTGAGAAGTAACAGTGTTAGTAGCTAAGAAACCCCTTGGGATTCCCGAGCTGGGGATTTCAAATACAGTTCCCTGCCCAAAGGCCTACAGATCCATGAGTAAAACATTAGTTTCCCTTTCCTCTGTGCATTGTATTGTGCAATAAGGGTGTCTGATTTTTTGATCTCAGGAGGGACTAATGCTGGTTGTAGCCAGTAGTGACCAGATGCCCAGACATTTCAATGTGAGACATTAATCAGATTTTCTCTGATTAATACAATGGCATTCTGGAGTATTTAACTCCAATCAACAGGAATGTTTGAGGAAGAAGACACATATTGTTGCTAGCTTCCAACCCTCAGATATGAGTCAGGCCTTGAAAAATGATGAGACCTGCTAAGATGCATTTGGGACGCTACAAGTCAGAAAGACAACAGGTCAGTTCAGAAAACTGAGTAATGTATAACTTGATTCCAGGATTAAAGTACTGTATAAGCCACCAAATGTTGTGAAACACATAATTTGGAATAATGCGTGCAGCTGAGAACGGGTAGGATATGGGAACTTCTGTCTACCAGCATTCAAACACACCGTGATTCCAGAAGCTGAAGCGTCTTACATCATCTTTCAGTGTGAATTGATGCTAAATGGTATCTTACATCACAGCAATGTTTCTGAGTGTATCTTGTAACAGATGGCAGCAGGACTGTAAGGTACCACTGCTGCCCTCGTATTTTGTTAGCCCCCCTGCCACCCAGTAGCAAACTCTCCAGACATCTCTCCACTCCATCCCATCCCGCTTCCTCAAGCTGGGGCTCCCTCTCTGTTGCCCCAGTTTTTGGTTCCTCACCTCCTCCTCTGTTGTTCCTCTCTGTAACATGCCACAGGAGCTGGTATGATGGGAGGACTGGGACGAATGCACCTGGCTTCTTCTCACGCAGCACATCAAGAGCCAGCCTTCACTATTAGTATCTCATTTATGCTACCTCGGTTTAAGTTTTATACAGCTCGAAGGTGGTGGAGGGGGCACGACTGGTCTTGCTTTTTTAAGCAGGGGACACACACCGGGTGTTTGTACCAAAACCAAGCGGAGGCCGAAGGGCTGTGGGAGCCGATGCCATCTCCACATTTGCACAGAGGACACGCCA
>NW_009705225.1:0-719 GCF_000703405.1 Apaloderma vittatum
CACTGTGCATGAGGAGGGATTGTGGAAGGATACAAGATAGATGGTATTCTCCTTGCCCTGTTCGGTGTGCACCTGTAGTCTCATGCAAAGTGAGTTTTGGCTTCCCATGTAAGCTTGGCTGAAGATGAGTTTTGCCAGCATATAGGGAGAGCTGGGAAGTTCTTACTGTGTGCGGTTGTTGTGATCTATTTAACTATGTGCTTAACTGTGAGAAATGCCATAAAGGGAGCTCTGGGAGTGCTGTGTAGTTGCTCTCTACTCAAGACCTCAATTACGTGCCTGCATAAGGGCCATAATCAGAAAAAGAATGTTCTGATTTCTTCCTTTCTGTGTTTATGAACTTCTCTACTTGCCTGTTGTAATGAGATAAGTGTGTGCTGTTGTCTCTGACGCCCTGTGGAAGATCACATTTGTTACATTTGCCTGACTGTCCTGTATGTACTTTTCCTGTTTACAGCTTTTAAAAGTTGTGTTTCCTTAAAATGCAGCTGAATAAAATGATCTTGCTTGTCACATACACATGGTGAGAGATCCAACATTATCCATGGTAGAGGGAAGTTGTCTTTTCTTTCAAGAGAGTCAGTGGTAATGATGGATTAGAGAATGTAACTCTGAAGGTGTCATAGTTTTGGATATCCCACTGTTCAGAATCCAAGTGGCCACGCTGTGGGTTCATCACTTCACCTTCTTGTTGCTTGATGTTTCCTGTGAGTGGTGGG
>NW_009705225.1:860-1107 GCF_000703405.1 Apaloderma vittatum
TGCATTTCTGTGAAGTAGCGTGATGAGCATAGAAATGTTAGTATGCACCTGTGTTGTAGTCCTTGTTCTCAGGCAAGGAGAGATTTTATCTGCAACATTTTTGTCCAATGTGTAATATTTTCCAGAGTGGAACATTCTGTCTATGCAGAGACAAGGCTGTTGAAAGAGTTTATTGTGGTTTAATTTGAAATGTCCAGAATATAGATTTTAAATTTTAGCTTGTCCTAGATGTTAGATGAGGCCTACA
>NW_009705226.1:0-16907 GCF_000703405.1 Apaloderma vittatum
AGTTGCACTGTTTATTAGCATTTTCCAGAGCAGCACATAGAGCTCCATTGCCAGCCTGTGTTCTGGAGGAAAAGAGGGTCCGTGTCCTGTGTGGTACCACCTACATCAAGGCTGAGCACCTCACTTGGACATCACTGCATTTGAGGTCAAACTAGCTTTTGTCTAGCATCTCCAGATTATGCTGAACTTGGAGTCTGGTCCCAGGGACTCTCACCACCTCTCCCATGTTGATTGTACTGCAATGTATTTTGCTATTCCCAGAGGAGTGAATTTTTGTCTGAGACACTGACCTAAGACTCAATAGCTTGAGCTGCAATTGCTAGCTCACATTCCCCTGGGATATTTTGGGTAAATCACTTTGTGGCTTTGGTTTAGTCCCCTTTTGCAATTATTGGCACTTTCTTTCGCTGGCCAAGCAGCATGCAGACCTGATCCCTGTGACTACTGCTGCCTTGGAGCATGCACAGCACCAAACTGATGCTACAGATAAGTCCTTCAAAGTGACAGTGTGCTCCTCAGATCAGTCATGTAAAAAGCTCATATAAATCCCTTGTTGATTATTATACCTCTTCCTGAGTAGTAGATTGTTTGATTCTACCAGGTGAAACCTACAATCATAGAATGATAGAATGTCTTAGATTGGAAGGGACCTTTGACGCCATCTAATCCAACCTCGCTGCCAAGGGCAGGGATACCCTTAACTAGACCAGGTTACTTCAGGCCTCATCCAACCTGGCCTTGAACATCTCCAGGGAGGGGGCATCTCCACAACCTCCCTGGGCAATCTGTTCCAGAGTCTTGCCACCCTCGTACTGAAGAATTTCTTCCTAAGATCCAATCTAAACCTATCATCCTATCTAAATCCATTTCCCCTTGTTCTATTGATAGACACTCTTGTAAAAAGTCCCTTCCCAGCCTGCCTGTAGGTTCCTTTCAGGTATTGGAAGGCAGTTATAAGGTCTTCCAGAGTCTGCTCTTTTCAAGACTGAATAATCCCAGCTCCCTCAGCCTGTCCTCATAGCAAAGGTGCTCCAGCTCTGGATCATCTTTGTGGCCCTTCTCTGAACACGTTCCAACAGATCTATGGCCCTGTTATGGTGGGGACAACAAAACTGGAAACAGTATTTGAGGTGGGGTCTCACAAGAGCAGAGCAAAGGGGGAGAATCCCCTCTCTTGACCTGCTGACCACGCTTCTCTTGATACATCCCAGGATGTGGTTGGCCTTCTGGGCTGCATGAGCACACTGCCGGCTCATGTTGAGCTTCTCATCTATCAACATCCCAAAGTCCTTCTCTTCAGGGCTACTCTCAACCGACTCTGTACTCAGTTTATGTTTGTGCCTGGGACTGGCCTGACCCAGATGCAGGACCTTGCACTTCGACTTGTTGAAGCTCATGCAGTTTGCACTGGCCCATTTCTCAAGCCTATCAAGGTCCCTCTGGATGGCATCTCTTCCCTCAAGTGAGTCCAAAACTTACTGAGGGTGCACTCAGTGCCGTCATCCATGTCGCTGACAAATATGTTGAACAGCACGAGACCCAGAACAGACCCCTGAGGAACTCCACTTGTCACTGGTCTCCATGTGGACATTGAGCCATTGACCACAACTCTTTGAGTGAGACACTCTAGTCAGTTCCTCATCTACCACGTAGTCCACTTATCAAGTTCATGTCTCTCCATCTTAGAGACAGGGGTGTCATGTGGGACAGTGTCAAATGCCTTGCACAAGTCCAGGTAGATGTCATCAGTTGCTCTTCCCATATCAACCAGAGCTATAACTTTGTCATAGAAGGCCACCAGATTAGTCAGGCACGATTTGCCCTTAGTGAAGTCGTGTTGGCTGTCTCTGATCACCTCATTATTTTTCCTGTGCGCAGGAGGATCTGTTCCATGATTTTATCTGGCACTGAGGTGAGGCTGACTGCTCTGTAGTTCCCTGGGTTTTCTTTGCTTCCCTTTTCAAAATGAGGGTTAGGTTTCCCTTTTTCCATTCTGTGGGATCTTCTCCAGACTGCCACAGCTTCTCAAATACGATGGCTAGTAGCCTAGCAACTTGAACTGACAGTTCTTCCAGGACCCATGGGTGTATCTCATCAGGCCTCATGGACTTGTACACTTTCAGGTTCTCTGAGTGTTCCCAGACCTGATCTGCTCCAGTCCCGAGTGGTTCTATCTTCCAGATCCAGCCAATGTCCTCTGTGACTGGGGTGGGGTGGCTCAAGTGGTTATCTAAAGGTTATTCTTCTGCAGGTGAGAGTTTTGAAAGAGCTCCTATTAAGAGAAGGCATATGCAACACAGCAAGAGAACAAATCAGTTTGAATGACAGAGCAGAATACACATGGGAATAGTCCTCTCCTGTAAGTGTGGTGAAAATGTTCTCACCTATAGGAATAACAATTCTTGGAGCTTCAGGTTTTTAAATATTAAAAAAAATATGTCTTAGAAGTAGAGTTGGTTAAGTAGTTCAAATAGCTAAACTCTCCAGTGTACAAGGCTATCATTTTAGATAATGAGACATTTCTCCATTTTCCAAAAGGTTAAAAGACAGACTCTATAAATTCTGCATCTAGCAGCCCAGGGAGTCTTCTCCTAATAGCCCCAACAGCCATCATTTCATTGTCTGGGATGCATCAGGATCAGTTAATGCTGATGAACTGCAAGACTTTGTGTTCAGAATAAAAGCAGGAGCAGGTGAGGCTTTATGTCTTGAAGCTGCAAAAGAGCTTTCCACACATAAGCTGCAGGAGGGGAGAAGAAAAAGAAATTAGCTGCCACCAACTACAATAAAACCAGTAAATAACAACCACAAAACATTTGCCAAGAGAAGAATGTGCAAGGTCATTATCATTCTATACATTGCATAAAGGGTAATCTCTGCAAACCAGACGTTATGGGCCAACCGTGTGTTTCACAGAGCAGGTGGCAATGCTGCCCTTTAGGTACTGGCAAGCCAAAGGACGCGCGCCTCAGCCATCTGGAATTCCGTCAGATGCATTGGAAATAAAATGCACAAAGGTTTGCATGGCTGATTTTCTGCTTCATGCTTTGGCGAGGACAGCAGAGACGAGTAGCTTTGCCCTGCTGACCATTTGTGCCAAGAATTTACTCAGTGATGGAGACCCTTAGGTGGCCCGATGAAACCAGCCATCTGTCAGCTGTGAGGCTCGCAGCCAGCCTCCAAAAGAAAAGGTAAAAATTAAAAAAGAGGCTAGGAAGGGGAATTCAAAGACAGGTCAGAGAAAGCAAGCTATTAGCTGGGCTGCAGGTTGGGTTTGTTTTGTTTTCCTTCCCAACAATAGAGGGCGTCAACCGTCCGCTCTGGCCGGTTGCAAGCCCCGGTGTGACACTCCGGACGTTCTCAGCTCTTTCCTCAGGAATAGAGGCAGCAATTTTATTTCCAGGGAGCAAGACGTTTTCTGTGTACTGCTTCACCAGAAGCAAAAGAGGCGAGAAGACTAATAGGAGGTTCAGGCAGTTAAATAGGAAGCACTTCTCCTTTGTGAAATGAGGGGGAAATGTTTTTCAGGTTGAAATGCAGAACTGCTTTTACACTGGGCACGCATTCACAGAAGAACAATTGAAAAAAGAATAATGAAAATACACCAGGTCTCTAAGCAGGCTTTAAGCTGGAGTAGCAAACTTCTGCTGTGGAACACACAGACTTTCTTCTCCTCTCCCTCTAGGCTTTGAGCCCACTAAGAGGGCTCTGCATGCTACCTGGCCTGAAGTGAGACAACTGCTCAGTTGGCAGGATGGAATCAGGGAAAAGACACTCCGCATTTGGAAAATCTTTAGGCTTTATGAAGGAAGGAGGCCATTTGTGCCATAGTTTTTAACCCATATTGCCCCCTGAAGAAAGCTTCTCAAGTGTTTAATGCCTTGGTCTAAAAAGAAAAGCAACATCAGGTCATATGCTAGGAGCTGGGTCTGCTGTTGATGCAAAAACAACAGAGGAAGGGCAATAAATCCAGGCAGTAGATCTCCTGCAGCCTGTTTTGAGGGACTCTGGCACCAGTGGCACTGCCTGCTGCAGATCAGGCCATCATCTGTGAGTGCAGAAGAGGAGTTTTTACTCCACTGCATAAAGGTAAGCCAAAGTCAACCAAAAAGCCCAGGACAACATCAGAAACAAAACCTGCAACCCCAGAGTCCCTAACATTAATGCCATAATGCCACATCCACAGGGACTCCATCCAAGAGCTTCATCTCTGAGTCTGGACAGGGTAATCAAACATTTCCTGCTCAAAGCAGAGGCCGTATTTCAGAGAATTTTTGTGGCCCAAATCTCCGTGTGACAATTTCTGACCCAAAGAGAATGTATCTGAGTGGCAGATCCCTCCAAATAAAAACTTTCACATAAGTTCATATTAGCCCCCCAGCCCTGATGTTCAGCAAAACGTTAAGTGACACAGTCCAGGTCTCAGTTTCAGTAACATTAACATTTTCCCTGTGAGCTCTAGAAAGTAGTCACAAGTGCAGTCAAGCCCTGTCGTTGTCAGGTGCCCAAGTTCTAGCTTGGGGAAAAACAGGTAAAACATATACTCCCTTTGAAAAGGAGAAATTTTGATTAAAAGTGGCAGTGAGACTGAGGGTCTCAGTAAGCTCAGAACAGAAAAAACACAACTCATTATCCCATTTTGTATAAAGAGATCAGTAGCTGCTGCATATATAATTTATGCTGCTGAGTCAGCCATGTCCCAAATTTGCAGTTTTAACTATTAATGTAAATTTTAAGAAGAAATGCATGGAAACAAAACACCCGTTTCTAGAAAACAATACCAGTTGCTGAGTAAACAGATCATTTGGGTAAAGCTTTGAATTGGTCAAAATTATTAGGTCCTGTTTTTCTACTGATGGGAATTGTATTTGAAATCAGCCAAAGCTTTGTTCAAATAACTGGCATAGCTGTTTTGATTTTTCAGTTAGCATGCTAGCTATGAATAAATAATGAAGGTGCCATTTATTTAAAATCATATTCAACATCTCTCCCTTGGAAGTCCCAAAGGGTGAACACGCAGCTCTACTTGTCTGTTTGCCTCACTAAAAAACCTTGCGTCAAAGAACAAAGATCAGAGTGGGTGACCAAAGTACATCTATTCCCTCCCTGCTCCATCTTCCCCCTCCTAAAGAGTTACCATGCCAATAGAAATTATCATTTATTCATGTTTTCTTCAGAACATGAAAAGTGTGCTGAAAACTTCCAATGCCAAAACCAAGCATCTACGCAGAAAGCATGATTCTCCCCCCTAGTCAAGTCTACACTTCCAGATTTTGTTGAGTCTCGGCTTTCAATGAAAACTCAAGAAGTGCTTTTTTAAAAAAAAAAAAAAAAGTATGCATTTTCTATGGGATTTTGTTTTAATTGAAGAGAAAAAAAATCTGACTATCTCTGCCAGACAAAGGGTGCTCTCCCTGTACAGGGTGTTCACATTCACAGCAGCTGGACTGCCATGGTAACTATTCCCAAACCATTTCCTTTCTTGCTATTTCAAGACTTTAGAAGAAACCTGTCATTATGGTTGCTCATAACCAGTGGTTGATCTGAGCACTGTGTACAGCGGGAGGAAAACAGAGAGGAGCAGGACAGTACCAGCTGTTTTCCTGTAGCTCGCACAAAGTCCCATGCAAGTAGTCTGACATATCTGCAGAATCAGATGTGGATTGTTGGACCATATGGAAATGCAAGATATAGTCTTCACATTCAAACTCACTTTCTGCCATGAGTTACCATTCAGCATTGATAAAACAGCAATTGTGTCCATATTTAAAATATTTCTGAAGGAACATATCATCTAGAGGCGTTTACCAACTTGATAATTAAGGTTGACATTTCCCCCTATAAACAGAGTTTAAAACCAGCTGTCTGAAGTTGCATCATTTATAGTTCTGGAGATTAGCGATTGCTGTCGAAAGCAGAGGGGCAGATTGGATGCATTCATAGTTCAGACTCCAGAGAGCAGCACTGGCTGCCATCCTTGACCTTTTCACAACTACCATTCCTACACAGTAAAGCCATGCCCTGCCAGTGTGCCTGTTAACTGCAGGGACAGGGAGACATGACTAAAAGCCTTGGCCCACCCTAATTATGAGAAATGTTCATTCTTCTAACCAAACAACTGTGTGAAGAAGAAAGGTGAAAGTCTCTAAGATTTGATTCCAAGACACAGTACCAAATGCATCTTTACAGACTGACATCTCTGCTTCCACAGAATTTTTCTATGGATTTCATTTGTATATTTTAAATTTGAGACAGATTTTTTTTCTTAAGGTCAAAACTATTCTACCCAGCTATTTTTAGCTATGCTGGGCAGATTCATTGAATTATTCCATGAATTATTCATGACACCAAGAAACAGCCTGGGCATTCCTATGATATTTGAAGACAATGACAGCTTCTCACATTTTTGCTGTGCAACTGCAAATCCAGGCTCCAGCAAGATCTCACAGGTTTGTCAAGGGAGGCCAGAAACAAGCCTGTCTGTTTTTCCCTGGACAATTATCTGTGCTCAAGTGCTGAAAACACAGTGAAAATCAGTAATGTCTATTACAGTGAAGACAGAATATCCTGTTGCAGGATTGTTATTTATTGCAGCACTCTGACATAAGGGGTTTTTTTTTTATATTTGTGTTTTCTAGGCTTAAAAAAGCCACACCTATCAAAGCAGGAAAAAAAAAGATCCTTGGAGCAGAGAAAGGAACAGCAGGGAGGAAATTGCTGCTGATTGTTCTGGAAATATCCTTCACCCAACTTACTAATTACACACTCCGTTGATCACCTATAATTATGATCTGAAAGGAAATTCTACACCCTAGCAATTTAGCCGGTGTTTTTTTTTTCAATTCAACCATTTCCACTCTAATGAACCTCAGTATGAAGTAGCAAAACCTTGGAGGTAAAGGCTACAGACATGAAAATGAGTGCTTGCTGTCTCATTAACATTTTACTTGCTTGGCTAGGAGTCCTTTTGTTACAGGAAGCTAAGTGTTTTTATGGCCAGCTCTCCTGAATCTGTAATAATATCCAATATGAATGTGATTTCTGCTTTTAAGCTACTGAGCCTCTAAGTAATCTCTGCTAAAGCTAATGTCTCCACAGCCGATGTGCGGCACTAGCTAAAATACAAGTAAATTGCTGCCTTGGCCAGCTCCACAGCGCAACCTGAAACCTGACATTTGGCAGCTGTTAATATTTATAGCTAGAGGGGTCCAACCTATCAGACACAGTCTTCCCAAAAGCATGAGTATGTCTGGAGCTTAAGTTTTCTTTACAGTCGGTAAAAACTTAATGCCAGGCTGAGATGCCCCACCACAGAATTAAGACAACAGCAACCACGGAAGATATTTTCCCTGCACAGTAGAGTTAAATGTACCTGTAACACAGATATTCCTGGTCTTTTCTCAAAGAAACCTACAGATAGGTTTAACACAATGTTTTAAAAGTCTAAGCAAATCACAAAGATTAAAAGGCAGCAATACCTACAACATCCAAGACATTTCTGAGAAATTAGTAGAGCAGGTATCGAAGTGAAATTTAACAGTAAATAAAATGCTGCTCAGACTCCTAATGTAATGAGATCTTTCGTGACTGTAACCAGCTGAAACAGCTGTCTCATGGCTGTTATATAAAAAACAGTTAAAGATGAAAATAAGAGAACTAGCTCTCAATATCATATCATATCATATCATATCATATCATGGCCTAAGCTGGAAGGGACATTACAGATCATTTTAATCCAGCCTCCCTGTCACCAGGGACGCCACCTCTCGACTAGATCAGGCAACACATGGGGACCCAACGGGAGCTCAACTGACTGAGCTAACCGGCCCCCTACAAGAATTGATGAGGTGAAGAAGGTAGAAGAGAAGACAGGGCTGCCAGTCCTCTTCTGCAGGCAGGTGTGTTTAAGCAAAAGCGGTCCAGACAAACTCCCTCCAACCACTTTCTCACCAGAGTGATGAAGGCTGTAAAGGAGGTGGACGAAGAAAGAAATCAATAGCAAAGTCAAAGGCAGAGGACTGTGTGACAGAGAGAGGCACAGAAGTTGAAACTATACAAGCTAGTAATTAATATTTTTAAGTAGGACTGTTAGCTGTTGTCTCCATCCTTCCACAGAAAGCAAGGCCTTTTTGGTTTTTAAAAGCCCTCTCAAACATCCATTATTCAAATTCAAAAGACAAAAGCAACATATGCTACAAGCCATGAGATTCAAGAAGCCTAACACAGGTGAAGCTCTTCAAACACCTAAAGACCAATGAGAGATTCCCTGCTACCCAGAAACCTGCTGGGACTTTTTTTTTTTTAACCCACCTCTACAATTAATGTCTTTGGACCACCACCTCAGAGGGCAGGGACGGCCATGTCCAGAGCTCCTAATGAGCTTAGTGCCATCCACTACAAGAACCTCTTAAAAACTTTCCTACCACCTTCAGTGATACTGAAAGTCAACTATTCCTTAGAGGATTTAATTTCTGCAAGCTAACATCTTCTAAAAAGGGGAAAAAAAAATAATTGCTGTAGCAATTACTCTCTGTTCACACTACTGCAGGTTAGTTTATCACCATTTCTTATGTTGCTACCTCTTTGAGAGCTTACCTCTTCTTCAGCTGTTTTTATTCTTTGTGGTCTCAAGAGTCTTCTGTTGGTGAAGTTTTGTGGAAAAACACCAGAAAACTGCCTGTCATCATGGATTCTTAACAGCTCAACTCAAACTTGTCTTGTGAGCTTTGGGTTGAAGTGAATATTGATAGGCTACTAGCACAAAAATATTGTCACTGTGAAGATTTGTTTTACTCGATAAATCATTATTCAAAGAACAAAGACTAGGTGCCACCTTGCTCCCACGAACCCTTCATACTGATCACACAGGGAGGTGTTTGAAACAGAGTGACCTTGTGTGCATTAGTTCCAGCAACAGCTGGAAAAATAGTCTTATTAAAAAAAAAATGTCTAGGCCAAGGAAATGTCTAACTAGTAGCCTAGGATTGTTTCCAGCAGTGGCAAGCAGCAGAAGCTGGCATGCTGCTTTCTCAAATTGTCTCCGTTTCATCAATCCATGGTAGGATTTTGTGAGCACAGAATGCTCAGAAGGGTTGATTTGGTAGGAAAAGCAAGTTTAATTTTCACTGTTTGAAAGTGGTGTGTCAGACTGTAAGTTTCATTAATTATCAAATTCACACCTTGTTTTATAAAAGTAGAAAATTAACCAAAAACATTTTCCAAAATGTGTGTTTCGGACATTTACAGGATCTTTGGTGTTGCGGACAAAGTCACGCTGAGTCAAACATTAAAGCAACTCAGACATCAGCTACTGAACAGAAACTCTTATCCTATGAATGTTAATGCATCTCTTTTCCAGACCTGAACTGAGCCAAACACCCTTTCTCCTATCAAGGTGGTGTTCTAGAGTCTCTCCTGGACTTCAAAACCAACTTTTCTAGAGATATTCCTCCAAGTTAGACTGGTCAAGTTCTTCTTCTTCATCTTGGCCATCTGCTCTGTCCCTAGAATGCGACAGAGGTCTCTTATGCACACCTGCCATAGCTAGATTAGGGATGTTTTGTCAAATAATCCAGACCTTGTATTGTAATTCAGGGAACAAGTCTGAAGTCCTAAAAGAGTGCTACAGAATAAGAATGGAAAAAGATTCAAAGAGCAGACTTTAGTCTTTGTTATCTGATTTCAGCTGTTTCCCTGACAGAGTGAGCAGCATCACATGAATAGGACCTTACACAAACACTGCAGAAGAGGACAATTCTGATTTGCCCTTTGTCTGTTGAGGGACAAGAACATCCATTTCAAAAGTCTGACAGCATAAAATTGTGCAGAAACCAATAAACACATCCATAGCAGCTCTGATATGAGGTTTTACCAGGGGCCAAGAACTTATCACCTATAGCATATCATTTCAGATAGATCATCTAGGCAGGCTCCCAATGCTTACTTTAAAGACCTATCACAGACATCCCACTACAGCATCACAAATTGTTTCAGCAATTGACTAACTTCTGAAAGACAAGCCAGAGACTGAAATCTGAAGACTTCCTTATTTCATCAGTTGTAGGTCAAACCACAAAAAAAGTCTGCAAAACCTGATTCTTCCTAGAGTGAAATCCATAACTGGGAGTAATATGAGTTAGCCTCCCTACACAGTAGGTAGGGGTAGACCCAAACCAACAGCAACTGCTGGTATGGAGCAGAATGCTAGTCAGGAGGAAATAACTAGGAAAGAGTCACATCTGCATCTCCAGTTCCTGAGAATTAGTCACCTCTGGCTTTTGAGGATCCATCACCTCCCCACACACACCAGGACAGAATCACCCCCAAAGCTAAAGAAAAGTCAGTGTCTTTTCTGTGGAAGAGCTATGGAGGATTCAGCCACCTTTCAAAATATGTGCAAGAGTGGTGGCAATCACCTTTAAAATCAGCTCACTGGCACAGCACCTGATATTTTTGGATTCCCATGCAAATTTAAATCCATTCTCGGATCACAGAACAGGGGAAGTTCATGTTCACATCACCATTTTCTTTTTCAAAAAAACCATGCCCAGCACTGATATATATTGAGATCTGTATTCCTTTTTTTTTTTTTTTTCCTCTCCTCACTCTCTGGCTCCTCAACTCTTGTATTATTTCCTGCAGAGGGGCACAATTTTCAGAACTGGGTAGAGTGCTACCCACCAGCAGAAACCTTTCAAGATAGCCTTGGTGTCTTTTTCCTCCCTTCTCCCTTTGTAGATGGCTTATTTTTTGTCAGAAACTAAGAAATTCTGAAGGAATAGAATTCACTTTCTCTAAAAGTGTGCAGAGGGACATATCTGGAGTTTTCCAGCTAAAAACCAAATCAGAGTGCTTAAATACATTAAGTGCATTATGTCGTGTGAAGTATTTTAGCATGAACTTTGGTAAGCTTTGGTATTTCTATCTTTTTTTTGTAGTATATGCAAATAAAATGTGATGATCCACAAGAGAAGCCAAGCCTACTTTTCAGCTAAGACAATCAACTTAATGAATAATTAGTGTAAGAATATTAGTAACATTAATGCTTAATGAGTTGAATCTTCTTTGCATCATACCCTTTAGTTTCCCCAGCTTGCAACATAAAAGTTTATTTATTGTCTTAAATTAAAGGACATTTCTGAAATGAGATATAATAAAATTGCAAAGAAGGAAAAGCTAATCAAGATAATTAAAATGAAAAACTGTTAGAATAATTCACTTTCACCTGCACTTGCAGTATAGTTGAACTAAGTTTCTAATTAAACAAGAAAGTATGCGAAGTGCAGTTCAGCTGATTTGCATTTATGGAACTGGAAGAAAATATTACCTTATTAAAGTAAGTTTCAGAGGAAATGTCATAGCACAGAGGTTGGCCTGACTTGACTTTCTAGTAGATTATGCAGTCATTTATAAATTTGACTGCTTCACAGAGCCAGCTCCTCTGCGTCTCTAAATCAGCATGGGCTCATTGAAGTTAATGAAGCCACATCAATTTATACCAGGTAAGCATCTGCCCACTAACCCTTTCAATGTATATATTACTGCATAGAGAAAAATTCAGCTACATCTAGCACTCTGTACACTTGAGAAAGATGCCAATGAAAGATAGCATAATCCTGCTGTGCCCAGATAATCAATTTAATAAAATTCTGCTGTTTGGACAAGGGCTGTAAGCACACCGTCTGCCTCTGGTGATTTATTCCTGCACCTATATACAAGAAAATGAGCCATGTGATATTTGCTGGCCATGGTTTTGGGGAAGTCCAGCCCATGAATACCACTGCCCTCAGTGTTGTACACAGCACTTGCAAAAATTCTATATTTACCCCAATCCATGACAGCCCTGAATTTGAGCTGACCTCGTATATGTTCACAGCTGGGAGGAAGGAGAAGGGCTTTATGTTGATACTGCCTGATGTGCTGCACGATCCCCATGAAGTAGCAGCGTCTCTGTGCTTTCCTACCTGCCCTCCCAGCAATGAGGTTAATGCAACACAGGTGCAGTAAAAACAATGAAAACAACTGTCTTTCACTATCAGGAAGCAGCCTAATATTGCTGTATAAACACAGAGCAGCCAATAGTCCTGCATTGCCCTGCTGCCTGTGTATACATTCTCGGTACAGTATAAACTTGAGAGTATTTAAGGCATTTAATTCCGAATAGGTCAAAGACAATCCTTGAATTTTCAACTCCTAAGGCAGGAAGAAAGGATCTTCTGAGATTAAAATAATGTATTTAATCTCACAGATGGAGTCAAGCAGAATTCTAACTATGGGCATCTGCTGCAACAACTACATCTAGATGATAAAAATGTAATGCTTGATATTGGTGGAATATTTAGCATGTCTCAAAGCAACCAAGATTCACAGAATGGTGGAGCTTGGAAGGGACCTCTGAAGATCATCTAGTCCAACCCCCTGTCACCAGACCAGTATCACCTCAAGGAGATCACACAGGAACACGTCCAGGTGGGTTTTGAAAGTCTCCAGAGATGGAGACTCCACAACCTCTCTGGGCTGCCTGTTCCAGTGCTCTGTCACCCTCACAGTGAAAAGGTATTTCCTTATATTTAAGTTGAACTTCGTGTTTTTGAGTTTGTGACCATTGCCCCTTGTCCTGTCACAGGATACCACTGAGAAGAGTTTGGTTCAATCTTCCAGACATCTGCCATTTAGATATGTATAAAGCATTGATGAGATCCCCCCTCAGCCTCCTTTTCTCCAAGCTAAACAGATTCAGTTTAGATTCAGTCTATTGAAGAAGCTATTGAACAGGTTCAAGTCTATTGAATAGATTCAGTCTATTGAATAGATTTCGTCTATTGAAGGAGCAAATGCTATTGCAGCTATTTTACACATGTATCTTGTACACAAGAAAACGACCACTTCTATCATGCCTTTGCTAGGGAAGCTACAGCTGGTTTTGGGAGGCATTCTGTGGTCAAGGATCCAGCTGTCAAAATCATGTTATATCAGAGACAACAGTGACCTGCTGGCAGAGATAACAAGACAACCCAACAGAAGAGAATCTTCAGAGAGAGAAGGCTCATTTCCAGTACTGCTTCATTCATTGCTGCTACAGGCCTGAATTAACCTTGCAAAACTGTCATGAAAACTTATCAGGCCAAGCATAAAATTTACTCTACAACTCTCTATCATAACAACGATGACAAAGAGTATTAATGAGATCCAGTTCACTTGTCAAGTCGATCACTCAGCCCAGATAAAGAGCAACAGTTTTGTGGAGCTGTTTCAGCTGACAAGTCCCAATCACAGCCATGTCACAGCACAATATAGTTGCACTAATTAAAGGGCTGTTCAGACCAGTCTTTTCCTCCGCTGCTGGGGTGCTCAGAGAGCTAAACAGCCCAAGGCTGCCTTGCTGTTAAACACACATGTATCACTATGTCAAAAGACCTTTTGGCCCCATTTGATTTAGAGTGCATCAGGCTGGCTCCTTTTAATTATGTTTTAAAACCTTATGGCTTTATGTTAACTATGGAATTTTATGTGTGCTTGGAAAATTCAGTTTAAAAAAGCTAAGTAACCTTATTACTGAGAAGGCAAGAGTCTATGTTTATGTTGATTTTCTATGCCACAAGAACCCTTCTACATGCTTTAAGAAACCTGTGGTAAGACTGAAAAATAATAATCGATGCTATCAGATGAATTACAAATAATCTATCTGAACAATTATGTATCAAAATGAGAAAGGTAAAGAAATTAATGAGGCTGGTCACTTACAAGCTACCTTTGCTCCCCATAAAAATGAGGTGGTGGTGCAGGAACTTCTTTTATCTGGCCTGTTGTGTCGCTGCTATTTGGCACTGCCAGAGCATGGAGAGGAGAAAAGAGAGAGAGAAACAAGGAAAAGTGAGGAGAAGAGGACAAGAATGAGACAGTGACAGGCTTCTGACCTAAGCTGGGAACACTCATAGAATCATAGATTGGCCTAGGCTGGAAGGGACCTTGGACATCATCTAGTCCAACCTCCCTGTCATGGGCAGGGACGCCATCTCTCGGCTAGACCAGGCAACACACAGGGACTGAGCAGGAATTGAACCCGTGACCTTGGTGTTGGTCCTTGTTGTCAGCACTGCACTCAAACCACTGAGCTAACCGGGCCATCACGCTGACTTTTTGTTCTTTAGCCTCTCATAGGTTGCTGCTGACAGAGACTAGTGTCCCAGCACAAAGGAATTTTTACATGAGGAGATTGGCACAGGACATTTCTTTCTTTGCCCTGAGAAGTTTTTTAATCAAGGGGCAGATGTTTTAAGTTTGTAGGGTTTCAAAGGCAGCCATTAAAATCTGTGATGGAGTACTTTGACAGCATCTTTACATTCATCCTCAGTGTCTATCAAAGCCACATGGCATGACTGGTACTATCATCTTTATAAAAAGAGAAACACACCAGGAAAAAAAAAAACACCAAACCCAGCACAACCAAACACACACACACACACCCCCCCAGTAAAATTTCTAACTTTGAGGTACTCAAAATTCCTGGTGTTTTTGAAAATCAAATACCAGGTTAAAATTATTTGAAACCTAGAAAGTAGAAGTCGCTATTACTATAAATGCTTATGCGTACACTGAAATGAAATTGTACCAACAAGATGATATTGAAGGAAGAAAATATAAGACTTCCTTCTGTTGACAGCAGACTTAAGCAACAACTTCACAGAACCTTTAATTCAATAACCTTTTCCTTTATTTGTCTAGATGACGCACATACCTCCAATCTGAAAGTATTAGTAAAGTTATATAACAATTTTTTTATGTGAGCATATTCCAACCTATTAGGTGTTTCAGCATTTGCAGTGAGATTTTTCATGCTGAGCAAGAGGTCACGTACTAATTCAATTTCCTGATTATAGCACTCAAGCCAAGACAGCCAGTGTATTATGGCTGCTTCAATATAATCTCTTTCCTGGACAGGTACAATACTTTATCCATGGACATTCCTGAAAATGAATTCACCATAGAGTAATAGATAAATAGAGAGGAAAGTTCTAGACAATATTTTTCCACCAGTAAGTGGTCACAAACATTAGACTTGGCAAAATTTCCTAGAAGTGTTGATAGATTTCATATACAGGCAGAACATCTTTCATAAAATAGCTGGATATGAAATCCTTAAAGCCCCAAGTCAGAACTGCACAGATGACCACATCAAATACAGAGATTTTAGGGCTAAGACTGGGATTCAATACTTGGAGCAAAACAAAGAACAGGTAGTTTCAAAGAGCTAATTAGAAGGAAAAGAGGGATTCAGAATCTTTACCTGAAATCCAGCTTTGGTAAAAGAGGCAGCAGTTAGAGGAAAAGATGACTAACACCTTCACGTTCATAACTAATAGCACATGTAATACATGTACTAGTGTAAACACACACAACTATTTAATGCATAATTTACTCCAACCACTTCCAGAGTAATTTTAATAATTCAATTCTATAGTTCTATTTCATTTCTGACCAGCATTATCCTGTGTGTGTGGACATTCTTGCAAATTTTTGCCTTGTAATTGCACCTAACCCTGCTGCAGCAACTGGACAGCCAAAGTAATGCGAGTGAGATGTAGTTTTTTACCTCCCTCACCAGAAATTTTCATTTCCTCACACAGTTCACAGCAAGATCCCACAAACTATTATCAATAGAGCCAAAATAGAGCTACCATGCAAACACTTGGACTTTCCAACTGCCAAAGTGATGTTGCACCATGAATTTTGCTGCCTTGTCTGCTCCAACTTCCCAAGTCAGCCACCCTCACTCACATGGAAGACATCACTGCAGGTTCTCCAGTTGCTTTTAGTAATAACAAAGTACAAAACCTTTTAGATAAAAGCCAGAACTGTTTAACCTTCTAGCTAACTCAATGATCCATCTGGCCAGATCAGGCAACACTTTTAAAACCACATTTTTATAATGTGGTTGTATCTAGACACCTCATTATCATGCTTTCTTTTTTGTTTTAACCACCTCCCTGTTTTAAATCCACATCATCTTCTGACAGGAAGCTGTTTATGATCTACACCCTGGAAGTTCTCTTCATAGCATCCCCCTCATGTGTGTAATTAATCCACCCTCCTTGCTTTCTCCTCCTTTCTGTTTGTAGATTTAAAATCATGTCTGCTTCTTTCTGCTGTTGAACTGAACCTGAACAGATAATGCTCAAGAAAGAACAGAGATAGCACCCTGTCACCAAAACTTTTCCCTGACAGACAGGTACATACATATAAGAGTGTATTCAAAGGTGTCATACTGAAACTTCAGACACTGGAAACACAGTAAGGTACTTCCTATTTGAATACAAACTGTACTTACATCGCTGTTGTGTTTAAAAGAGAGGAGAGAAAAAAAAATAAATCAAGGGTGAACATAACACTGAACAACTGGAAGGGGAGAGAAATGAGAATGAACATCTGATGTCCCTGAAAAAAGAAGGTTGTGTACTTCATGCATATTTAGATGCATTTCCTGAAAAACCAAAGCAAAGTCTGTCTGCTGTTTAGAACTAAACAAGAGCCCAAGCAAGTGCAGTTATTTCAGTGCTGCTGTAGATTTATGCAATCCTGTCACCAAGAAATTCACTGCAGATTTCCTTAATCTTGCATTTAGGATAAAACTATGTAATAACCATTTCCAGTGCAAAATTAGAGGTTCACTAAATCTGTTCTAGCGTACAGTTTTCTTGACACTTTCAGAGAACTTAAAAAAGCTACAAGCTTACAGCTATGGACATAACCCCATTTTAACATGATGATATTTCAGTAGTAAGAGAGTTTTAGAGATTGCTATAATACATTTTGTGATCATCATAGTTTATAGAAGCACACAAAAGGCCAAGGAGATAATATGTTAATGTTTACACCTCCTCCATTTCACAGAAGTCTATGCAGGAATG
>NW_009705226.1:16938-20463 GCF_000703405.1 Apaloderma vittatum
AAGAATAATGTTGCTGCGTGAAGCCAATGTAACTTTCTCAGCTAGAAGGATAGGTAGATATGATCAAATGCTTAGGAGTCGTACATCTTGTCAGGCGGTGACAAATATTTTTATCATTGCACTGATGTAGAGCTTGGGCATAAAGCATCAGGTTTTTTGCATTCATTTCACTTTAGCCCTCCTCTAGCCTTCCAAAGGTTTCCTGGAAAGGAGAGGAATTCTTACTGAAGACTAGGTTAAGCATATCTAGGTGATAGGAAGATGTGTCACAAAAGGAGTAACATGCTCAAAAGACAAACATCTGTGTGCTGCGTTATGCATTCAAGGTGCATCAGCTCACTTCCTGAGGTTGTTATAATCGTGTTGAAAATTTTCACCAATCATTTAAATCATACAATAATTAAAAAAAAACCACAAGCTCAAAAAAAACCCAAAAGAAACCCCAACCAAAAACCTGTAACACATCCAGAAACAAACCAATTGACACCAGGGTAAAGAAACAAGAAAATTCTACTCATGGGAAAGCAAATAAAAGTCATGATAATCTATTTATAAAGCTCACTGGATGAAAGGACCAGGAATCATAGAATGTAAGTAGTTGGAGGGGACCTCTAGAGATCATCTAGTCCAGCCCCCCAGCCAGAGCAGGATCCCCTAGGGCAGCCACAAAGGAACGCATCCAGGCAGGTTTTGAAAGTCTCCAGAGAAGGAGACTCCACAACCTCTCTGGGCAGCCTGTGCCAGGGCTCTGGCACCCTCACAGGGAAAAAGTTTCTCCTCATGTTGACATGGAACTTCCTATGTTCTAACTTAGACCCATTTTTTTCTTTTCCTATTGCTGGGCACCACTGAGAAGAGATTGCCTCCTTCCTCTTGACACTCACCCCTCAGATATTTGTGTACGTTAATAAGGTCCCCTCTCAGCCGTCTCCTTTCAGAGCTAAACAGCCCCAGTTCTCTCAGTCTCTCTTTATAGGAGAGATGTTCAAGTCCCTTAATCATCCTCGTAGCTCTCCATTGGACCCTCTCCAGTAGGTCCCTGGTCTCTCTTGAATTGCGGAGCCCAGTTCAGGGTTGAATTCTGGAAAGTCAGACAGGTAGCTAAAGAAGTCTTGCTTAACAGGTTTATTATTTCTTAAAGATCTCAAATGAAAAAGTTAAGATGCTGGCATAGCTGTGAATAACTACCATTAACTACTGTCACAGGATATTAAGATGTGAAAATGTGTTTTCTCTTTTAAAAATTTGTTTGTAACTTTTTTCCCAGCTCTCTACTCAGGAGAAATTAGCTTTAGTGAAAAGAATTTGCAGTGTTCACCAGCTAAGATTTAGGTGAAGCTGCCTGATACATCCTCAGAAATGGAGTCTGGTAGAAATAGCACATTGGTACACTACTCCAAAAAGTTCAGATGAGGTTTGAAAGCATCAGGAATCTTGATAAGCTACAAATTTGCAGGGAACTTTGATGCTACAAATACCAAGTTGTGAAAAAAAGCCCTTTGCAGACCCCAGCTAGGAGGGAACAGGCAGCTAAAGAGGCAGTTCACAATTTTTCTCCTGGATCCTTGCCTCAGTACGTAAGGCTACCATATTTGTTCTGACTGGGGAAAGAGAGCTACCAGTTCAAGTTACACTGCAAACATCTAGAATAAAAGATCACCTGTCCTCAAAAACATTAAAAAAACCCCACCAAGCTTCATTACTAGTACACAGCCTAGCGTCACAGGCAGAGATGCATTTATGGAAGCTCAACAGTTGAACTAGAGATTTACCTGATTTGCCTTTATAAATAAAAATTTTGCCAAGTTGAACAAGATGATTTACATTCACCTAAGAAAACACCCTTCTACATAGGCTGATACTCCTTGTGACAGCAGACCTTATCTAAAATTAATACATGCCTTACGTGACCTCATAAGCTAGTACATCGTTGGCTTCATCTCCCTTGCCCAAATTACTTTACTTGTTCTGAAGTTTGCTATCTACTGAGGTGGTGCTATCAACTGAAACTGCAGGGCACATAATTAGCCAGGCTCTTCATAGCAGTGCTTTATTGCCTTTACAGATAGTATTTCATTCTATTTATGACTACTAGCACAACAAATCTTATGGGACTGCCCTATTTTGGTAATTGCCTGAGCACATTGATTTCTTACTGGCAACACTGCCCAAATGGCATAGTTTCTGAAGGACATTAAACAACAACTAAACAAATCAAGACAGTTATTACAGCAGTGTAATTTACCTGCTATTCTCTCCACTTCCACACAGCCCCAGTATAACTAGCAGATTCTTTTTTGTTACAGACCTGTATGACTCCACATGTTAAATGATTTTATATGCCCATGAGTTAGTTCCATTTCTTCATACCAAGGTAAAGGCAGAATAAAACTGTTTTCTTATAAATACAGACCACCAAGAGAGTGCAATCCACAGTGTAAGAGGGGTCATACATGACAAAAAGTGCCAGACAACTGATGTTTAACTTAAATTCCAGTTTACTGAACAAGCAAAAAGAAAGAACAGGACATCTAAGTTGAAAAACAAGGTCACACTTGAGGTAAAAGAATTTGGTTAATTCTCAGTTTTTTAAAACATCTTGATGATCCCCTAAGACCTTTCAACTGGATAATTCATGGCACCCAAAACACATACACTTGCACACCAGCTCTACTATACATCTCCAGATATATTTAGTGAATGATTCCAAAAAAAGTTTATGGGAATAAGTACATTTCTTCATCGTTGAGTTGATAGAAATACATTGGGGAAGTCTGGACAGTGTCTTAAATGTTTCATAAACTGTATTTTTTTTTCCCTGAAAGAAAAAGGCAGTCACTCAGGGACTTAATAATATACCATCAGATGAGCCATATAAATCAAGGAAAGTTTAAGATCTAAACCCATGGAAATAAAATACAGTTCAAGTCATAAGAAGTGGCAGGACATCTTTCAAGTACCAATACATTTTGTCTCAATTGTGCTGAAGGATAACACCACATGATGGTGCAGAAATAACACAGTTCCTTAGCATCAATACACAGTAGTAGGCAATAAAATTATTTGGAGCTGCAGTGTCATTAATCTACAGCAAGTGACACAAACGAAACCAAACATCTGAAGACAATATTGCAGGAAAAATCTAAATGGTGAACATTTTAAAAGAATCTGAGCTGTATGCAAAGCACATCATTCTTAGTCTCCTCCGCCAAGTAGCACTGTCATTTTATGCATGGCATAACATGGGTTTGTAGAGCTAATCTTACACAAGACAGCCTATAATCCCACCACAGCTGCATCTTAACCTCTTTCCACAGTATAAGAACTCTTTCCACAGTATAAGAAAGACATCGAGGTGCTGGAGCGGGTTCAGAGAAGGGCAAGGCTTCTGAGAGGTCTGGAAAACACGGCCTATGAAGAGCGGCTGAGGGAACTGGGTTTGTTTAGGCTGGAGAAGAGGAGGCTGAGAGGAGACCTTATTGCCCTCTACAACTACCTAAAAGGAGGCTGTAGTGAGGCTGGTGC
>NW_009705226.1:20549-35703 GCF_000703405.1 Apaloderma vittatum
ACTGAACGAGTGGTGAGGCACTGGAACAGGCTGCCCAGGGAGGTGGTGGAGTCACCAACCCTGGAGGTGTTTAAAAAAAAAAAGTAGACCTAGCACTTGAGGCTATGGTGTAGTGGTTAGGTATGCTGGGAGGAAGGTTGGACTAGATGATCTTCAGAGGTCCCTTCCAACCTCTAACATTCTGTGATTCTGTGATTCCACCTGAATTCCCCAAGAGGCAGCAAGGCACAAGCATGGTCAGATGAGTAGAGGGCAAAAAGCCATGTTTTTCAGATACACTGATACAATGTTTGAAATCGCAGTGGGTCCTGGGCAAAATACTGCTTGAGGGTGTCTGCTGGTGGTCAGCATGGGGCAAGAGCTGGGGTAGATTTGGCCATGAAAAGACAGGACCATGCAGAAATAGAGGAAGACATGAACAGGAAACATTAAAAGCTGGAAACTGAGAGGTGGATACACAGCAATTTGTCATGCAAGGTAGCAAGGAAACAGGGTGGCAGAAAAACAACACAGAAAACAAAAAACATAATAAGGTTCAGCTTAAAGCACCCTAAGAGAAAAAAGAGCAAGCAGAACCTATATTCTGATTGTATAGTGTTGGGACCTGAAGTTGTGAACAAGATTCTATTTCAACATATTGAAAACTAATCTCCTGGCAGCAGAAAAGAATAGCAACACAGAAGATAAATGTTAGACTGTCATTAGACTTTCTGGACTCATTACACACATTCCTGCCGTCATGTTTCAGCATCCCATTAGAAATCAGTGGTATTAAAGGCCATTTCAAAGTGGGAGCTTCCTGAAAGTGTTTTAGAGCAGCACTGATCTTTCATGATGACGAGGGGAAAAAAACCCCTAAATTCACTCATGAGACCGCTCCTGCTTCAGCTTCCAAATTAATCTGGGACCAAATGCCCAGACAGACACAGTGCTAATGACAGAATCCTTCTGCTTGTAAGAAACAGCATTTTTTTCCCTAATTAAAAAGAAATCCAGCACATGATATAAGGGAAGGGCTGATTACCTAAGAGAATAGTTCAATAGCTGGAGCTGTTGTTTTTAGAAGCTGTGGGATTCCCAGCAGTGATGCCGCAAAGAACGTTAGTTCAGCATTGATTACTGTACACAAAACCACTGGATTCTACCACCCATCCTAGAAACAGAACCCTGGATCTCTTTGGCTGTCTTCAGAGAGAACTAAAAAGGCAATTGAATACTTCCTGAACCTTGCTTTTCTGTGAAATCAAAAATGATGGTGCAAAATTTGGGGGGGGTGTGAGCTTTTCTTCAATATATTAAAAATGTAATACATCACCACTGTTATGAAAAGTAGACGAGAACTTGGCACAGATTATGATCCAGTGGCTTGAAGAGTCAGATTAATTGAGTTTTCTGGGTCTGATCATCCAAAGCTCCTAATCCTTACGGGACTTCAGCCCTGTCTTTTGAAGGTGCCTATCCCATAGCAGATTCAACATAAGGAGGCAAAGTAAAGGAGCCTCTATGCATATGAAGAATATATAAAGCTAAATTCTGAACCTTGTGTGCTTCCGTGGAGATGCAGAAATCCAGGAAGCATGGAGCATGCCAGAAGAAACATTAGTTTCTTCTATTAGATTCCACATTTATTATTCCATAATCTATTAGATTCCATAGTTAGGTCCAAATATTAAAAACATCTTGTGTGGGTGTGTTCTCCAAGTGGCAACATCCCTCAGTTTTTATTGTGATGGCTCAAGCCCAGTTTCACCTTTGTGTAATTCTTGCCAGTGTGAGGCAGGGCAAGGGAAAAATAACTATTCTGGCCATTTAGTCTCCCTAGATTCCCACTATCATAAGTGGAGACTGAGACACCCCTCCAAATTTTGATTCAGGCCTGGAGTCTAATGTAGCCAAAATGCATGACTGACTTTTTTTTTTTGTTGGCTATAATCCCATTAAATCTTTTATTTTATTTTCAAGAATGCTGTCAATGTTCACTCCCAGTACAGCTTAGGGGATGTCCAGATGGAAAGCAGCCCCATGGAGAAAGATCTTGGGAGTCATAGTGGACAGTAAGGTGTCCATGGGACAGCAATGTGCCCTTGTGACCAAGATGGCCAATGGGATGCTGGGGTGCACTAAGAAAAGTGTGTCCAGCAGGTCTAGGGAGGTTCTC
Source organism: Apaloderma vittatum (assembly GCF_000703405.1). NCBI lineage: Eukaryota > Metazoa > Chordata > Aves > Trogoniformes > Trogonidae > Apaloderma > Apaloderma vittatum. The sequence continues at coordinate 22,708 of NW_009705226.1, forward strand.
CTCCCCCTCTACTCTGCCCTGGTGAGACCACACCTGGAATACTGTGCCCAGTTTTGGGCTCCCCAATTCAAGAGAGACAGGGACCTACTGGAGAGAGTCCAATGGAGAGCTACGAGGATGATTAAGGGACTTGAACATCTCTCCTGTGAAGAGAGACTGAGAGAACTGGGGCTGTTTAGCTCTGAAAGGAGACGGCTGAGAGAGGACCTTATTAACATATCTGAGGGGTGGGTGTCAAGAGGAAGGAGGCAATCTCTTCTCAGTGGTGCCCAGCAATAGGAAAAGAAAAAAATGGGTCTAAGTTAGAACATAGGAAGTTCCATGTCAACATGAGGAGAAACTTTTTCCCTGTGAGGGTGCCAGAGCCCTGGCACAGGCTGCCCAGAGAGGTTGTGGAGTCTCCTTCTCTGGAGACTTTCAAAACCCGCCTGGATGCGTTCCTGTGTGGCTGCCCTAGGGGATCCTGCTCTGGCTGGGGTGTTGGACTATATGATCTTTCAAGGTTCCTTCCGACCCCTAGCATTCTATGATTCTTTATATGCCTCCTTGGGCACTGGTCTTTGTAGGAATTTCACATTTTTCGTTCAAATCCAGCCTGTGAACAGAGCCATACACAGCACAAATTTTACATTTTAGGTGACCAAGGAGACTTGCTTACAGGAAGCCGTCTGTACCTCTGGTGTTGAATTGTTCTCTTCTTCCTCTTTGGCAGCATCAGGCTGTTCTCAATTTTTACATTCACTTTAACATTTTAAATCCATTAATTGAGGTAATAATGCCCTTTCTGTGAAATAAAATTGCCCTCAGTCTTACGTAGAATCATTAAGATTGGAAAAAGACCCAAAATCATCAGGTCCAACCATCAATCCAACACTACCATGGCCACTAAGCCATGTCTCAAAGTGCCACATCTACATCGAATGCTTTACTCAAGTATTTAACCACATAATGGCTCTTGCTTAATAAAACCTTACATATTAAATACTATTTCTGCTGAAGTAAGGTCAATGAATCAGTCACCAGGTAAAAGAACAAACAACAAAAAAAATCCAACAAAACAACGACACACAGAAAACTAAATACACACCCAAACAAACCACTTGATGTAGTCAAGTGTGGGAATCCTTAACATGTGAAGGAAATCATCACATCAAAAGACCTGGAAGGGAAGGTGCTGGACCTTATTTACTAGTGATTGCCCTCATTTGCTCACTAGTAACAAAGTAAGTCAACTTCCACCACTATGAATCAAGACAAATACGTGGATTTTCTCCCTGAGAATAACTGCAAGACAGAAAACGCCAGAGTTTCAGCTCGTATAAAATTGGAAGTGACATCTTGCAGACAATTACAGCCAAGAAAGAGGCAGACCTTTCCCCTCTGCGTTAGTAACTTGCTGAGCTGCACTTACTATCTTGATGTATCAGGGTGAAGATAGATGAGATCCAGTCTTTGAAAAGCAAACAAAAAGGGGACAAAGTATGTTGCCCCTTTAAACAGAAAGTAGTTAACTATCTGTCATTTCACAGCAGAACAGTGAAGAAACCAGACAACTTCAGGCTTTCTTCATCATGAGTTACAACAACAGCTTGGACTTGCAGTCAATACAGAGAGAAAGAATTCAGCTTTCCCAAGCTTGCAGCAGACTGCTTATTTTTTCCTGAAGTGCAAAGGGAAATCTTAACATAATCCTAGTCAATGCAAAACAGAAATGTTGATAATAAGACAAAGAACTACTGATGGGGTCTCTGCTCCTGCATCTTCCAAATAGGAAAAAGAAGGGAACAAACACGGGTAATCTACCCTGTCCACATGCTCCTTTGTGGCTTGAAGAAAAAAAAAAAATCAAAATTTAAAAATTTCAAAAAGGCAAAAAAGGCTTTCATAGAACTCAACTCTTACTCAGTTGTTCCTCAAATGGAAAAGTTGCAGCTTTCAATTTAGGAATGATTCACTGTATTTTTGTTAAAGTGCGAGAAAAAGCTTTTCATGCAGAACCACTTAAACCTAACCATCTGACAACCCCAGCAGAGTCTGACTCCCACCCACCAAGGCTGCAACACAGCACCTAAAGCACATGAGCTAACGCTTGGACTACACTGCTCCACATATCTCCATGAGGTGAAGCAGGAGCTGGGCACTCAAAGATGGCAGTGGAAGACTGCACAAAATCATCACCCAAAAGTGGCTTTTCTGTGATGGGCTGCAGACATCAATCATACTCACCAAGCACTACCAGTCATAATAAATCCCCTGCAAGCAAGCTGCTATATTTTCTCCAGTCTAGCATGTCGTGTCTTCCCCAGGGTTTTGAGATGGAAATGCCATGACAGTGCTTCTCTGCTCTGAACTTGAAGCCAAGCTGGCACCAATTTACAGCATCTCACCCTGCCTCTTCATCAGCAGCATGGTCTAGTTCTAGCCTAATGGCACTACGTCAAGAGGATAGCCATTCAAAGGGATCTTCCCACAGCAGCCACCTTGTTACCCTCAGCCAAGTGGGACAATTGTCCAAGGCCCTACAGCATCATTTCCCAAAATACTTGCCATTTTCAGGTTTGTACTTGTCTGTCAAGAAAGACTGTCGTGCACTTGCAGGGCTTAGCAGTGATTTTCTTAGCACCCTCGAGACTTCCTCTGTGAATTTGTAGCAGATGTCAGTGTCTGGCTCACTCATTTTTTTAAAGCTGCAGTTCAAAGTTTCACTTTTCTGACATATTTGTTGCATAGTTTCTCCTCTCAGACAATAGCATCAAGTGTATCCACTATATCACTCCCCTAGCAAATGACTTTTTCTCAGCTAGAGGAATTTCTTCATTAAGCATCATCCTATTAAAGTATACACAAAGTATTTCTGTAGGAGTTCATTCTAATAAACTCCTACAGAAATACTGCCTTGACCTTCAGTTAACATTTCATCCTAAAAAGCAACTCCTGTACATAAACTTATCCACCCGTTTCCTTTGCAGTAGGCAACAAGACAGTGCTTTCAGCCAAGGAAAATAATCAAAAAAGCAAGTCCCCTCTCTTATGTGTCCATTTAAACATAGAGTACTTAACGGAATATGGAGCAGTCACTCAGAGTTCTTCACCATGCACCTACAGAAATGGCAGTTACCTTTACTTTGCAAAGAGATTTGCAACCAGTTGGCCATTTTTCCTGTATCATCATGATTAACGTTCACCAGTACTGTATGTCAATAACTTTCATTCTGCTGGGCACCTCACCAAATCGTGGGACACATTGTAACATCCTTTATACTTCAAGCAGGGGGCTAAGGCTCCACTGTCTTGGTTCTGGACCTCTCCTGCAGTAGCTCACTGCTGACCACTCAGAGCCTGTTTCCAAGGAAATATTGCAAGGACTACATAAACCCAAGATATATTGACCACAGGTAAACCCACAGCTTAAGAAAATCTTGATCAGCCAGTACTTTTTATGCAGTCCTCCAGAAGGAAACCAGAACCGTTTTAGCAAGCTATGGTGACAGACAGCAACTACATTTTACAGCTTTACACCAAGTTTATTGGCAAGTAACTTCTGGTGCAACCCCAAATCACAGCAGCAATATTTCTTCAGATTTAACTTTTATGAGGCAAATCTGTTCCTCTGACGGGGAGCTGGAACTGTCTTTACAGATAAGTCTGTACCATGCCACAAAAGCTCTCCAGGCTGGATCTCTCAAACCTGACCGCTGCTTCACAGACAGTCCTATGTGTCTCAGAAGCGCTGCAGACTGTTTCTGTGCCCCAGACAATTAACGGCCTGTTAGGGCTGTAATTATGCCAGCTTTAGTTTCAAGGCACAAGGGCAAAAAAACCCCCACAAAACCAACACCACAATCTCTGAACTGCTCTCCATTGCATAAGCAGGCCCTGAAGAGATTTGTCTTAAGATAGACTCATTGACAAAGCCTGAAAAACTGGCAAGATGGGGGCCTGGAAATAAACACTTTTTCTGAAGTTTAATATGCAAGAGGAGATTGAGACTAATGAAGTATCAAGCTGGTTATAACCAAGTAATATCATCATCAACATTATCAGATCAGTCACTTGCCCACATGACAAAAACGAGTTGGCAGTTTACACAACTGGACTACACCAACATGCCATTGCCCTACATCTGGGCTCCTTTCTGTACAAGGCTCTGTGAGAGGAAAAGCAGCACATGCAGAGCCTTCTTTGATATGGGAATAACATGCAGCAAAAGATTTGCCTGTCCAAATCTCCTCATGGAGAAAGAGCCTAAAAGCAGCTGTCGTACCTCGTAAGTCTGTTCTTTTACCTCAGGGTTTGTGTAATTATTTAACTACATCTCTTGGTCTAATATTAATGAACCTATAAAAACACAATTAGAAAAAAGGTGCTCTAAGACCTGCAAGAAGGGTGAAAAAAAATCTCAATACTCATTTTCCATGTTTTTGCATTATCTACCTGGATAATTCTTAAGTAGTGAAAAGCCCGTTTCTCACCAATACCCAATAAGTTACCTTAGCACTGTTAGACCTCAGGAAAAGCAGTGCGAGGTGTCCATGAGCAGGCAGGGCTAAGCCCCACAGCACACAGTACAGTTCCCTCACTCCATGTCGTTAATTTAAAACAAAAACAAAACCAGAAAACCTAGCTTTCTGTCTTCAGGAAGACATTTGGTGGCTTGCTCAGCATTACAAGCCTTACCTAAATCCTATGTAAGCAGAAAATAAAATTCTCAAGCCAGTTAACGCTGATGCTGTCAGTAATATTGGCCAATAAGTACATCATCATCAGCTGGCTTAAACTGTAGCTGTAACATATGGAAATAAAAGCAGGTAAATGCATTACCATGTGCTTTTTAAATTCTGATTTTGCATGGAAGCAAATGTAAGTATTTTTCTTAATCTAGAAGGACAAAAAATAAACCTTGCCATGTTTTTTCATCCTCATTGTAAGAAAAAAAGCAGCCTTTCTTCAACAGTTTTCCTTACTTTGAGTCCTGTAAGATTTTTTTTCCCTAGGAATTAGATTTAGTTCTAAACTACATCTAATTTTATTTATGTAAGCATGGATTAAGTGAGTATTTCCATCTTATGAATACTCAAGATAAGCATATTATACCAAGTCATCATGTTAGAGCATGTATTCCATAAACTCCAGGAAATACCATCATCTTAAATGCATGTTTCGTGCATTTCCAACATAGCAAAAAACCCCACGAAATCGTAAGAACTTATAACCAAAGACATTTTTATGAGCCTCAGTGCTCCTAACTCTCAAGTTCTGTAGGAACAATAGAAACTCACTTAGAGAGTAATGATGTTCTCAATACGTTTTTTCCTGTTGCTGCCATTTATACAGTCCTAAGGGTGCTGTCTGGGAAAATAACAAGAGCTACTACAGAACAGCTTGCTGTCAGCATTGAACAGCAGCCTAAGTGAAACAGAGAGCAACATGAAGTGCACTTTACAAAGCCTATCTTCAGACCTCAGGTATACGGCTTGATGGCAGGAATTCTTCAAACGGCTGGAGACATGCATCCTTCCTGCTCCCACACCAACCCTGCTCTCTGCAAAGGGAATGTAGACAGCAACCTTCTAAGCAGGTGCTACAGCTCAACAGTTAACGCTTTCTTTACCTCTTCTTTCTTGCGACATAGAAGATCCAGAAGTATTTTCAGGGCTAGAAGAACAAGAAAGTAGCATCTCTCTTCTCTCTTCCCAGGCAAATGGCAGATGGTCATTGTTATGTGAGATGGGTCAAACAAGTTCAGGGTGAATACCTACCACATAGAAAGTTATTTTGTTTGACATATTATGAAATATCCACATGCCTTTAGTGGCATTGGCTTGCTACTCCTCTTACTTAGATCTATCTGTTAAGCTTATGCAAAAAGAGTTGCACCACTGTAAACATTTTACAGCTGGGACAAGAAAGACTCCCAGTATGCTGCCATTGACCTGCTAACCACATGTATTAACAGCTATTATTTTACACTTGGTGTGCTTTTTTTCTTCCATGCTCACCAAATGATGACTTTCCCTGTCATGAGTATCACGCTCTTCAGGTTTCAAATCTATGGCTCTTTAGAGAATAGGTGAGAAGCTGCTTACTAACATTGGGGGTATATTTTGGTGCATGAAGTGTTCTGTTGTTCAGAAAGTATGGAAAAACAAAGAAGTAATTCCCCTGAATCCCACTCCACAGCCCTCTCTGCAGAGAAGCAATACCTGCCATAGTCACTCTGCTACTGCTCTCCCTCCTCCGTTGCTCTGGCACTTTCAGAAATTCTACATTAACCTTCAGGGGTCAGTTCACTTAATGAGTTGGGTAAACCGTTTCATCACTTTGGTTTGGATTGATGAAATTACAAAAAAACCAAATAACTACACAACAACAACCTTTGTGAATTCACAAGTCCTTTTGTGTTCCTTCTTATAAGCTATAAAATCAGTAATTTATGTGGCACTTACATAATTGTTTAGGTATTGCACTGCTAAAACCCTAATAAGGGAGAGGTGGACAAGCACGGGGGAATGGAGGTGAGCTTATGGAAATAAAAGATGCAGCATTTTCCAGGTCACCTTTCACTGTCTGTTAAAACAAGTCAGGTACCAGCATTCCCACCACCACCACCTGTAGCTCCACATAGAAAAGTAATCAATCCCAAGTTACACACACCAACAATTAGATACCAGACCTTTTAGTCTGAGGCCAAGATTATTTCTAGTCAGTGAGAACTTCCAGGTTTCACCATACACCCCACCCTTCATCAACACACCTCTTGCAATGAACTGGGCTGCCCTGCTTGGCTCTTTGCTCCACGAGACAGGCTCCTTCCCTGCACGGCTGGGTATGAAGCTCCAGCACAGGCATCTCATACCACATCACATTTACATAGCGAGAATACGAGCAACATGAGACTTAAATGGGATCAGGCAGCACATCGTTTCTGGCAAACGGCCGTGTTAAAAGAGTCACAGTTGGACATGTGGTTTTTCAGATGGTGCATTTTCCTCATAAAGGTCAAGAAAGACTAAAAACACAGCTCTGAAGGGCAACATGGGTAACTCCTACTGATTTGTCTCTAGGGGACCCAGTATCTCTATTGACTGCAATACTTCCTTCTAAAATTTACAATTTCACTTTTCATCATCCAAGCGTTAGATGTTTCTTCAGAGTTGTAAGCAATTTTCTTTGCATCTAATCTCTTCAATTCCGTCTTAAACCACTGTTCTTTCCAGGTTAACAGCACTTTAAAGTGTTCTGCTTGTGTGCAAAATGTACCCACAGGCATTAGATCAACAAAACCCTTGAATTTACATGGCCAGAACCAGTTCATATAGTTTTCCCTCCAATACTCAATTACGACAAAATTAAAAAGTTTTCAGCCAATTCTTCTTCACCATTAGCAGCACAGTATAAATTCAGATAAAACTATCTGTCTTTCCTCCAAGTCTGCTGTTCTTAATTGGTTCAAGTAGTCTAAACAAATTTCAGCTGAGTAATCCCAATACATATGTGCCATGCATTTCTCAAAAAATTTGAATGAAAAATGTATATCTAAAAATGCACCTCTGGACCTCAATTAAAGTATATGTGAATGTGATCTTCAGAAAAGAGTAGAAGGTTCTTTTAAAAAAAATATACAAAGTGAACAGAATATGAACTCAGTCAACATTGGTTTAAAACTATTGATTCTAGCAGCCTGTCAAATATCCAAGACTCAGAAGTTTTCAGCAGGGCTGTGGGGTTTTTTGGTCACCTCCAAACTGTAGGACCACTATCATATATATCTTCTATTAAGAGAGAGGAACTTGGAGCATGCACTGGTCTCCATTTATCTACATAAAACAGGGTTTGCAGCCAAGTTACTACCCAGCCAGCCAGTCCTAACGGCTGCCTTAACACTCACTGAATAATTTTATTTATTGCCTGACCAGAAGATGGCCCTGTAAAGCCACGTCTGGAGGAAATCAGTATTTTTCTTCTTCCAGAATTGAGCACACATGGGGATAAAAACTGTAAGAAGTTTCCTCACTTACCTCCTCCTGATGCCTTAATTAAATACTGCCTTTATGAATTACAAACTCTGAAAGCTGAAGGCCTCTCCAAGGAGGAAACAGCATAGACTTCTCCCCAAACCTGGTTGATGAAAACAACATTGAAAACAGTATCTGAAATTCTGCTAGAGACCCGGATCCCAGTCAAGAGCTTTTCAGATCAGTGAAACTAAAAGGTAACTTTGCAAAATATCTTTCTATAAAATCTGCTGTTGCCTCACTTGTTTCTTCCCAAAGACCTAAGCTTTGTCAATTTTGCCTTACAGAAAATTAATTCTTCTCTAGAACCATAACATTGATCTCTTATTGTTGTTTCAAATGGACTGGTACTAACCACAGGACCTGGAGGTCCCTGGCGATGGGAAGGGCAGTCCATAAAGAGACTGAAGGTCCCATTCAAGGATGCTTCAAAGGCACCAAGTGCATCCTGTGGCTCATTCATTGGTCAGTTGGCTGACAGTTCTTGAAGCACAGGAGGAGCTCAGGAAGCACCGGAAGACCTTAAAGCACATTAGCACACCTAAGTCCTTTCATCAATTCCCTGAAACTACTGAGTTGAAATCAGCTTGATGGAAAACGTGGAAGATTCTGGGAAAGGGCTGTTTAAACATGAGTCTATTGCCACACCTGCTGATGCTGTATTCCTCTTTGTCAGAGTGGCTTAACATCATGGTAACTCACTAAGAGTTTATGCCAGGGAAAAAGCTGCTCTGGCAGGGGGTTGGACTGGATGATTTTTTGAGGTCCCTTCCAACTCCTAACATTCTGTTACTTTGTGTGATTCTGTGAAAAAAAGGGCTTATGTTGGAGGAAAGACATGCCTGTGTTTTTTACAGAAAAAAATAATACTGGTGAAACTACAGGCACCAATGGTTTCTTAAGATTTACATTTGCTAGGTAAGTTTACATGAACACACCATGTCTAGACACATTCTAATATCTATTTCCATCATTTTCCTGCTAGAAAAAGTGCTTTTCAAACTTCAAGGCAACATTGCTTATAAAGCAGAAAGAGGAGGTAAAAGAGCTCATGTTTCTTAGAGGACAGTGACAAAAGAGAGTAAAAAGAATCATTCAGCTACATTAAATACATAGCGTATAAAAATTTAGCCAAGTTGGAAATGTCTGTCATCTACATGGCTAAATTAAATAGATAATTGCTACAAGATAATTGGTACTGATTTAAACTCCCATCTTAAGTGCTGGTAAATCACAGATGGGGAAAGTAAAATTAGGAGAAGGTGTAAAGTTAGCCCTGATTACATCTTGTTTGACTTGACCATTTGAATAGCTAATCCTTTGCTAACATACATACCTGTTTTCAGACATATCTCATTTTTACAAGGCTGAATCCATTTTTTGCCTAATGTTATATGCAGGATGGTTTTGATCTGATCTCAGGTTTGGAAGGTGGCGGTAGGTTGTTTTACTCTGCCTCAGATTAATGAATCTTTAATCACATTGATGGAGAAAAGTTAATAGAAAAATTAATGAAAACACAACATCAGTGGCTGTGATGTGTAATGAATAATAATGAGAACAACAGACGCAGTCTGCTTGATGGTCCAATTTAAAATAGTTCAAGCCCAATTACAGACACACTTGTTTTCTATAAGGCAGACAGTTGGATAAGAAATAGATTATAATTTTCTACTTTATGACTGCTTTATGGAATACCAAAGGTCATAACAAGGATAATTTACAGAAAACAATATCTCTCATAGGATAGATGTATGGCAAGGAGCCCCAGTTCTTACCTGGCATGCAAAGTACAATCAGGATCCACACCAGGAAACCTTGTGAAAAAACACCAAAGATAAACCTTGTTTTACAAAAATCGTCACAACCAGAAGAGTTTGTCCTTGGATTGCTTCACCCACATGCAGATTTTCTGGTTAAGAACAGAGATTGGGGTGCAATCATGCCCTGCAATAGCCCCATACTCCTTCTCCACAGTTCTACTTTACACAAGGAACTCCAGGATCATATTGTCTCTGCTCCACAACCCCCCTCTGATTTAAGTTATATGTAAAAAAAAGAGCCCAACTCAAGTAGTAAAACCAACGACACCATAAAATGAGGAATCACACACACAAACAGAAAAAAAATAAACCTCAAAAAAGGTCCAGACCAAAAAATTAGGTTCAAAATAGCAAAGCACAACACCGGGATTTCAACTTCCTCTTGTATAACCCACAGTTTGTATATTCTAGGCCAAATGTATTCAAACACAAAACTCAAAGTGTGTTCTTTCCTTCTGTTTTCACAGGGCTCTGCTGAAGTTTTGGGAAGGGTGGGGGTGTTTGTTTTAGGAGGTTTATTGATTTTATTTTTTCAAACTAGAACTTAGTTCAATCTCTGATGAATTGGTAATTTTCAATGAGAGAACAGTCCATTGGGAAATCTCTGACTGGATATACTTCAGGACCTTACACAGCAGCTCAATATTACTTTAGATAACCTGGCATAAACCACTTTGAGTGCTCTACATTAAGTCTGAAAAGTTAGAAAGCTCCTGCTTATTAGTTTCATCCAGTACAAATTTGTATAAAGGTGAATCCTCAGATTGTTACTGGTATATATGTGAAAATTCTTTGAACCCAGTGCTACCTGCATCTACCCATTGTCTGCACTGGGGAAAAAGAACACCTGAGAAACCATTGTTTGACTAAGTAAACCCACCTAAACAGAAGTGTAGGGTCACTGTTCTAACAGGAACTTGTTTAAAGAGTCTCCCTCTTAGGGATTTGGGTAGCACATAAGGGCTATGATTGAAGCTGGAAAAAAAAAAAAAAAGCAATGGTTTAAACTAAATTATTTTTGCTTGCTACCCAGGGCAAAAATACAAGGAGGTCCAAAATAGGTCAAGTCCTGTTTTATCAGCTGTCACCTTAATCAGTCTGGATACAGGAGATATTAAATATCCATTCATCTATTTTATCTAAACAAGACATTCTGTATTATTGGGATGATAATTTTCAGATTCATGAACAGGTAAATAACGATTTTTGAAAGGGCCTAGACAGAAACAGGGTTTCATTTATTTTTTTCAGTAAGTGTCCTACAGGCACAGATGATGACATCAATAAAATCTTAAAATTACACATTAGCAAAAAGAAGTGGATATCAAGATTCATATCGTGTTATCTCACCTAGAACAAAGACCTTTCTGCCTGTTAAGTAATAACTCGGTACCTGCAGAGACCAGAGGAAAAAACAGGCTCTACTGAATCAGAGTAAAGGCAATCCAGCACTTAGTTCTGTCTCTGGGCAGCCTGACAATAAACATTTTAGGAAAAGTATATGACTGGGAAAACATATTCTGTTCCTTCACCATGACACTCTTCCAGCCTCTCAGGATCTAATGCTCAGGGCACTCTTCAAACCAGAGATAATATTGTCAATTCTTTTCTTCCAGAATTTTGTCTATAAACTGTGGTTCTCAACAGCAGCATGTGGCACAGAATCCCCCAGTTTTATGTCACATAATTTAAAAAAAAGGCTTCTGGACTAAAACAGAAATACACAGGAAAGGAGCCACCAAAAATTATTCCTAGGCAGGAAACTGCTTAATGCACACTGTCAGCCTCCTGCTGGAACTACAGAATTTTCTGCTGTGTAAAGAAATTGCTAGCTCCAATATTAGAAAGAAAAGAGAATATTAACTGAAACACTGCCAGAATACCCCCTGTTTATTGGTTCTTGATACTTCAGGTTGCCTGTAAGATACAGCAAAACATGCAGGACTTATAGAACCCATAAACATGTGGCAGCAGAACACACAAATCTGTGCCACAACAGCACATGTGCAAAAAGTAAGTGAACATAGATTTGCAGTCTCCAGTCTGCAGTCATTCATGCAGTCTCATGTACACAGGAAACAGCCAATTATCTCAAGTAACGCTATTTCTGCTGCTTCTGGGTGAGTTGTCATTGATTGACCTGAAATTAACTTTGCACTACTTCACTACAGAAATTTTTACCTATCAGAAAAAGCTGAGATTCTCCAACAAAAGCACTTGAGTCAGCAAGGCACAGGTGACAGGATGGTATTTGGTACACCACAAAACATAATTATCGATAATAGAAGATAGGCTAAGAAAGAAGGCTCTACTTTTCAGTGGAAGCAAAGCACTTGGTCATGGACCAAAGCAGAAAACATATGAACTGATTGATGCAGTACCACTGTTCACTGCACTAAGAAAAGCTTCTCTCTTGTACCAGCATGGAAACTAATCCAAAACACTCCCAACTTCTCAAATATTAGAATTAGAGGATAAAGGAACAACTAGGATTAGTACTCACCAGGACAGACTCTTAGCACTCAGCCCCTCCTCCCCCTTCCATCCAGAGGAAAAAAAGGAAGCTACTAGAAGCACCTGGTACATATGCCATCACAACCACCAACAGCTGTAAATAATCCCCATCTGCTGCCTAACAAAGACAAGATGATTAGAGAGTATCAAGCCTAAGTCCCCTTGAAATAACAGCAAAACTTTTAAGGACGTTCATGGAATAGAGACTTTGTGCTTTTTAGATTTCTTCTGTGAAGTATATCTGATCAGAGTTTTAGTTCATGGGCAAAAGCGTGACAACAGAATGTCTGCCCATCTCTTTCTGATCTTGGAGCATTCCTGTAAGACTGGAGCAGCAGTGTGGAGGGACACTGACACATCTGCTGCTAGTTAAGTCTTTATTCCCTCTTCAGCCCCTTGTAGAAGTGCTCACAGAGCAGCAACCACGCAGAAAATAACAAGGTGCTCTATACAGATCAATCCTCAGCTTGGGAAAGTGGTTGTGGACAGATGAAAATGTGTGAAACGGGTAGTGCATACCTAGGCCAGATTAGCTCCTCTGACACCACCTGTACCTCTTGCCTTATTGCTCATACCTGTAGAAAGTGCTCAGTCCTGCCACTCAAAAAATTATCACCAACTGACATGTAGTTACATTTCCCTAC
>NW_009705226.1:35736-40032 GCF_000703405.1 Apaloderma vittatum
GGGAAAGAGCCTATGACATGTATTGTGTTGCATTAAAACAGAAACATAAGCACAAACCCTCAGGAGAGTCCCTTTCTAATTAAAGGCACTTCTGCTGCCTCCGTGCTGTGTCTCAATTTACCTGTAAAGCAGCATGTTTCACAGGTAAATTGAATTTCTGAATGTGTTTCAGAGTAAGGCATGATTTCATAGGAGTCAGGAGACCTGAAACCTGTTCCCAAACTGTGGCCTCAGCTGGGTCATTTCCTTTCTTTTTCCTCTCCTCACTTCTTTGTGATTAAAATTCTTTCAAGGGGATAATTTCACTGCCTTACACATGAGGCCTGCATAGCTGTGAGCAAACCATGGCATTGACCATGCATAAAACAATGAGGTTTGGTTTGCCGTGGGGTTGTTTGGGGTTTTTTTCCCCTTTTTTGAGATTGCTTAGGGTTTGTGCTAGGTGAAGGACAAGGGACAGGAGGCAAAGGCAGAAAGCTTGCCTTCCCTTTGTCTGGCAGAAGCTTGTGAAAAGGCTGCTCACACACATAGTGTGCAGCAAGAAGCAACCTCCTAACCTGCCTGCTCTGAGCTCACAGGCTGGGCCCTGCCTGGTTCTGAGTTTCCTGCTTTACACTACACCTCCGTGATTTACTCTTGGAAAAAAATAAGGAGCCACATCTGGGTTCAGATAACCACATTCACGCACCCTGAAGACATACCCTGGCTCAATACTTCCTGGTGGCTTACAAAAATACAGCCAGCATGTGCAGAAGGTTCACGAGGTGTTGAGGTGCACAACCCCCTCCCCATCCTCTCTCTTTGCTGAGGAGCTGTTAAAAAGGGAAGAAAAGGAACAAGCATGAGGGAAACACGCTCGGAATCAGGCAAACCCAAGACATACTTCAATGTTTCACAGTACCAGGCAGAAACAGCACAGTTCAGATGTATTTAACATCATGTTAATATTCAGCCTCATGCCCTAGTGAGAAGCAGTGTGACATTATTTATTCATTCTAAAATAATTCACTTCTGTGGTGGTGAGACTGAACTATGACTCCAGCAGAATCTTATTTTCCTCACTAGCTGTAATGAAGTTGGTTTCACAAGAGCGCTCTCCCAGTTGTAATGAGCTGCCTGTCTCCTGCCACTACAATCCAGTGAGAGAAATAAGACCAGCTGAGAAATACTTTATACTTTGATCTGTCTCAACAAATCAGTTCAAGAGCTCTAAAACAGAAACCCCAGGGAGAGGGAAGGGGAAGAGGAAAAGTTCAAGCAGGGAAGTTTTAAAGCCGTATTTGATTTGTTTCACTAGAGCTGTGGTAGTTTAAAAAAAAAAAAAATCACTTCTGTCCATCTTTTTGGAGCTTTCTCAGCTCTCTCAGGCCCTGCTACACTGCAAACTTTGAACAACCTTATTTCAGTGGTACCCTAAAGAAGAAATATATACATGTATATAAAAAACCCTGACATCTTGAAGAGTCAGGTTCTATAAGCTGCCTGAGTTGGATTTCTCCTATTGCCAATACATCAGGAACCTTGTTATCTATCTCTTAGGAGAAAAAATGAATTGAGCAAGAAAGTACAGTAAGAGAAGGCAGGGGTGGAACCACACGGACTTTGTTGCTTGCTTCTGGGATTCATCCTGCACCCTCCTTTGCAACACGGGGGATGAGAAATTCATTTCGTCCTCAGGCATTATCAAGCTGATGTTTCCTAATTTTAACATCAGCTACAGGGAGGAACTTTGCATTTCCTTTGCACTCTGCTCACACTAGTGTTGAGTTGTGTAAACAAGGGAATTGAGAGGACTTTGTAGATCTGGTCCATGAGTTTTCCTGCCCATCTGTGTTTTGAAATGGACAGGACTACCACACACATTCAACTAGAATGCTCTTTCAAAGACATGTGCCAGTTAAAGTCACATTTGGTACCTCATGTATTTTAGCTAGCCTGAGTTCCAACGGCATGTGAGGTAACTTAGGTTAGGGGGAAATGTATTTTCCAGGGTAGTGGCTGTTTTTATAGTTTTAATACCACATTCTGTCTCCAAGACAGGTATGAAGACAGCTTTAAAGAAAAGACAAAATAAATCAGTCAACCAACCAAAAACACAACAAAACCAAAACCACACACATTTTAAGCTTAGGAAATTGTGACTTTAAAATCTACAATGTTCAGGAAGAAATTCAGAGATGGTGACAATGCTTGAAAAATAACACTTTCTTTCTCTTCTAATTGATGTTCAATGACATTTTAAGCAAAATGCACAGCTGAGAAAGCACACAAAAGAACAAGGAAACAAAAATGAGTGAATAAATGAAAAGCATCTGACTACAACACTAAATTAGATAATTATTTACCCCTGTCCTTGCTGGGTTTGCTATTCGCCACTATCTTATGTGCACTGACAGCAGAGATGTAACAAAATCAGAACACAGCACAATTTTCATACGTTAGGCTTCAGAAGAACTTCATGTCAGTGTGAAACAAATTCCATAAGTGTCCTATCTCTTTCTCTAAAAGCATGATGGAAACAACAAGAGTCACCAGCCCCCAGCTGAGCTGGATCCATCCAGACATGGCTCCAGTTTGCAGGAGAGCCCACACCTTTGGGGAGAACATGTCTACTCTTCCAGAGATTGGAAAAAAGTAATGCCAGCAAAGATGTTCCGTCCATTCCCTGCCATTCTAAGAGCCGAGCATGTCCAAAATTTATGCTGGTGACAGCAGCTTACTGCAGGACTGGACTTGGCCCAGTACAGCTCCAGATTCCAGAGCCAGATCTCGATGTTGCTGCAAGTGAGCAAGGAACAAATGCAGGATTAAGTGTCACCACAGATTACTGAGCGGGACGCCTGCTTGATTGCGACTCTGAGCTTCACAGATGCCAGCATGGTTCGGTCCACACAAGCGACCAGAAGGTCACATAGCTGCGTGGCTAAGGCCATTGGCATTGGGCTCTATTTGCAAGCTAAACGGGGATGTGAACCAAAGCTGACTGACAGGAATGCGCATCTGTCGAGGCAGTTGTGCCCGCAGATGACATTCGTTGCTATCTGAAAGCCGCCGACAATGTGGGTCTCTGCTGCCAGGGTCTTAACTCCTGCGTAGGCTGGCATGGGACCCAGATTCTCTTGCAAGCCTCCAGCCACCTGAGAAGCTAGGACACAGATGAATGACTGTGTAGAAAAAATACAGTGGTTAATAGGATGAAAAGCAGAACGGTTATGACCCTTGGTTTTCTGGGCTTCACGAACAGTGTGCTGAATTGAAAGCCCTTTGCTCCTTTAAAAATCACATCCCAGCAGCTCCCCTTGGACTTCCCATGGCTCCAGATTCTACTAATTCCAAAGAAATAAGTCATTCTGTGAGAGAGGATCCCAGATCTTCCACCTTTTTCTCCAATTACATTGCACAGATTAATTTTAAAAAGGCTGTGGTAAAATATTGAGGGGTGGAGGATGTGTGTATTTTCATGATAGTCAGCACAGGGCGTTGGCAACCCAGTAGCTGACATTGGTCTACCTGGAATGATTTCTGTGCCCTGGGTATCATTTATCCCACTTCTCTCTGTCTAGAAGTTAGATGTCAAGCTGCGCTAATTAATTCTGTTCCCCTATTGCCAATAGAATGAGGAATGGGGACTTGCACCCTCGGATACTGCAGCCTCACAGATCTCTGTAAAGGATATGTCTTTATCAGGAAAAACTGAGGATAACAGCTTTTCTGCTAATGAAAGCAACAGCAGCAAAGGGAAATTTTCTTGGTAGCACAGGTTGGGGAGCTCTGATGGTGCCTTTTCTGCCTGTGTTTTCAGTGTGAGCTCAAAAGCTCGGTCCTCTCCCACAGACCCAGTCCCACAGCGTGGTTATTAGCATCTGTTTCATCTTACTTCTCCATCTCAAGGGTGTCAGAGCATTAGCCATCCTTTTTTCGACTGATCTCATACATCTTGATGATATTAGAAATGCCCTCCCTGCCACCTCATGCACAGCTGCCACTGGCTTTTTTCACAGAATCACACAGAATCACAGAATATCAGGGGTTAGAAGGGACCTCAAAAGATCATTTAGTCCAGCTCCCCTGCCAGAGCAGGATCCCCTACAGTCGGTCACACAGGAACGCGTCCAGGCGGGTTTGGAATGTCTCCAGAGAAGGAGACTCCACAACCTCCCTGGGCAGCCTGTGCCAGTGCTCTGTCACCCTCACAGGGAGAAAGGTTTTCCTAATGTTTTTGTGGAACCTCCTGTGTTCCAGCTTGTATCTGTTGCACCTTGTCTTGTCATTAGACATCCCTGAGAAGAGCCTGGC
>NW_009705227.1:0-4202 GCF_000703405.1 Apaloderma vittatum
TACTTCTCACTACTCCTCTCTGATTTGTTATCTTAATAAATGTAATTAATTCCCCAAAATCGAGTCTGTTTTGCCTGAGACAGTAAATAAAAGTGATCTCCCTGTCCTTATCTCAAACCTTGAGCGCTTCAAAATACTTTCTCCCCTTGTCCAGCTGAGAAGGGGAGATGAGAGAGCGGCTGTGTGGGTACCTGGCTGCCAGCCAGGGTCAAACCATGACAATGACTAAGCTAGGGCCATTGGGATGCCTGTGCTGTCCTACAAACACATTTTGACATCACAAATGTGGAACCACATGCTTTCCTCAGCTGCCGTAAATACACTGTTCTCACTGGAGAGGATGGTGATTGTCTACGTCCTGTCCAAGCGCAAGAGCCCACCTCTGTTCAGAGGCCAGCATAGGGATAAAGGAAGAAGAAAGAAGTGCGATAACAGGTCATGGTACCGTTCTCATCGCTAGAGGTAAAGAAACAGGGAGCACAACACTGGTTACTTTTCTCAAAAAGAAAGTATTGTGGCAACAATTTCCTCACATCTGTGCATGGATTTCCCCAACCAGAGCTATTCCTCTGGACTACTCAATGGAGTAATAAGGACAGTGACCTGCTTCTAAGACACTAACGCAGTTTACGAGACACATCAGTACCATTCTCCTCATTTAGGAAGGTGGAAATAGGAGCAGAGAAACTTGCCTAAGGTTCTCCAGTATGCCAAGAGGTAGAGATAGAAGCTAGCCTGTCTGAACCCCAGCATCGCGTTCTTTCTACCTCAGAGAGAATCCCTCCATATTGGGACATGTGCAAGTAGAAAACTCAAGAAAATGCAAACAGTTTTTCTAAAAAAAAAAAAAAAGTAGTACAGCAGGAGAAGAAACTCACCTCTTCTACAAAGTCGGTAACCAAACTATTATTTCAGGTAAGGGAGACAGTAGATGGCAGTGTCCCCCAATACTTTCTAGGGAGTCACAACTCTTACACTCAACATCCTTACTACGGAACACAGACCCACACCCCAGCCAGTGGCAGATGCTAGACAGGACAGACTTCACTCCTTACCACAGTTTAAAAACAGGCAATATCTGGGAGTGTAGTGATGTGCAGCCTCTGAGCTCGTTTCTCCCTAGGAAAGCCTTGTAGCTCACTTTTCCTGTCTTGCAAGTTAGCTACTATAAATGACATCTGACAGATGACAGTAGAAGATGATGACCATTTCTGGACTGAAGGAAACACTGGTCAGTCAGCTCATCAAATATGTTGCATGGTAACAAATTATGACAGCTTTCCATTTTCTAAAATCCTGACATCTGGCCTTCAGACACAAGGTATTAAAAAGCCAGGAAAAGGTCCTAGGGCAGAACAGAGATCTGGCTTCAAAATCTCTGCTTCTGCCAGCTTCCTGTGTCACAATGAACAAGTCACCGCGTCTCTCTGTATTCTGGTTCCTGTTGCACTGCAGAAATCTCAGATTTGGGATACATACTAAACAAAGGAAAAAAAACACTGTTCTTCCAATCAATGAAAGAATTCAGAATAAACCCAGTGACTCAAGGAATCAGATTTTTGTGGAAGATATCTAAATATCTGCTGAAGTCTTCTCACAGGAAATTGTCAAGATCATTCCATTAACATTTATTAGACAGTCACTATATAAAAACGCTAACAGAAACCTACAACAGAGATAAAGAAGATAAATACAGAAGGAAGCAGCATTTTGTAATGGTTTTCTCAAAAAACAGATCAAATCTGTTGTGGCACAACACACAGTACCTTTCCGATGTCTCTGAAAGAGGAGGAGCACAAGTGGACTCATTGGAAAGGACACAAATTAAAGCATCTACTCTTCCAGTGCTGCTGGATATTTGTTTCCTTTATAAAAATCAGCATAGCTCTGTCAACCATAATATTGGCAAATACAAGCTGATCGTCTGACCTCCTCTCTGAGCTTTGGTATCACCTTGAATTCTGAAGACCATTATTAGACTGCTTTACAGCTAAACAACTGCTGTAGTGCACAGTGATGTGAACTTTTAACACCTACTATGAGATCAGAGCAGGGCATAGGCTTTGCAACTGGCCTTGGGTGCAGGGATAAAAACTAATGGCAAATTAAGCCAACCTGACAGGACATGTCACCAGCATTTAAAATTAGCCTTAATGAGTCATCCAGACATGTGCTAGAAGAGCAGATCTCAACCTGTCCACATTCTAGCCTCCTTCCTCTAAATCTCCAGAGTGATACAAAACCTTTACTTACAGCACCCTAGTGATCTGGTTTTAATATACAAAAAGAGATACAAAATGAAAATTTTAAATACGCTCGGAACATACTGTGATGCATCCCATGGTAGTGAAGGACAGTACATACAAGGCTGAACAGGGATAAGGGGAGGTAGAAATGGATTTTTAAATCAATTTTCATCACTAGGTGATTGCAAAGCTCTTTCTCTTTTCAGCATGTTGAGGGAAAACTGCCCTGCAGAGTTATAACACCACGACATGAGGAATTTCAAGACTTCTACAGCCAGGGACGGGGGAAGATTCTCCTGCAAAAATTGCTGCATCTCGCAGTTTTGCTTCCAATGCTCCAGCCAGTGGTGCTGTCATAGTCCTGGGGAGAGGGAAGAGAAAAGAAAGTAAGGGCCTGACAGTTGCACCTGAAGCTACCTCACATGCTGATTTTAGAGTTCCTGCATAGTCTGCATTGATTCTTCAACTCTTTCAAAGAGACCGGAAGATAGATTTCCCTTTGTACTCACAAATATTTGTTTCTACGTTCTTTGCCAATTGCATTCACTTGGACATATATGTCCACCTTACATTTTGTGGAATGAAAGGTTTGCCTGGTTTCTGTGTGCAGAACTAGAAATTTCCTGGACTGAGCAGTCACTCAGTAAGAATCACTGAAGGACATAAAAAGAAGAGATTGCTCAACTATTTAGGAAGAAAAAGAAGTACAATTGTACATTAATTCCTAATTTTAGGAGTCTGCATGGCACACAGGTACCTTTAAAAAAGGCGCTGTGCCAGAGACAGAACAAGGTATGAACAGTGGAAGAAAGCTGTGTCATCAGGGAAATTTGAAAAAATGTGCTAGCTTGATGAATTAACTTTCCTTAATGCATTTACATCTTTAAAGGTATCATATTATAGCTATCCATCCTAACTCTCATGACATTCCTCTTTTTTACAGTCCCTGTATCATTTAAGAAGTCAAAAATGCCTTTATGTGCTTTATATGGTAAAAAGCTGTCCAGGCCACTAGTGTTTCTTTGCCCCACCCAGGCACAGAGCAGTACACAGCTTCTCCTCGACCCTGATACCTCCACCCTGAAATATCCTGAATATGCATTCTGCTATTTTAGCACCAGCACAATGAAAGAATAAGTTTTTCTCAATGGCATCATCAGAAGCATCCCAGGAATGTGCTGGCAGGTGTTCAGCATCACAGATCTTGTTTAACTAATCAAGACGAATTGCCAAGTAATGGCTTGTGCTGAGGTTCAAAAGTTGTTTCTGTTGGCATTTTCAGCTATGCCACTAGTGATAGTAAAGATAGGAAAATTATTCAACTTTAGATACCTGACAGGTGTTAGGTAGGAATTGGAATAACAGAATTTACAAACTTCTTGGAGTCCTCAGTTTTCTTTAAAAAACCAAGCCTCCTCAGGTTCATCTTGATGTTACAGAGGCCAAACAACGAATTTGAAGAGTTTGTGAAATCTCTAGGCAGTCTCTCTGAACACAGGACACAGTGTGAAGCTTTGAATCAGCCACCGCTACAAATCCTTACCTTCTGTGTGTGTCCATGTTTTCTTTTTCTCTCTGAGCCATGAAGAGAACACCTCATCACCGTCCACTCTTCTAACCAGTCTGTCCTTCCAAGTCACCCTTCAGCCAATGTCAAGCCCCGGCAGAATAAGAGCAGCGCATGCAATGTGACTGTACAAGGCTCCGCTGTGCCCTCAAGCTTTGGTGTTTGCATCCAGCATACCTTGCCATCAGAATCAGTGTCACATTTTGTCCCAGTCTGTGTGCAGGCATGCTTGTGTTTTATGTCACATATCATAAATAATATTTTTAAGAAGGCTTGTCCTGTTCTGTTATGGTGGCCATATACATACAGGTAATAGAAGCTCTTGCTGCCTGCTTTCACAAAAGTCTATACTGAACAGCGCTATGCCAATAACTGAGGGGGGGGGGGGG